>NC_056526.1:112732445-112773040 GCF_019175285.1 Sceloporus undulatus
GATGGCATGTTCAGTGGGCCACACAAGCTCCACCCCAAATGGATCTGGAATGGGTTGAAGTCCATTTGTGTAGAGGATGTAACAACATCTCATAAAAATTACTACTCTGAGCAATACATTTTTTTTCAACTGGAAAATTAGGAAGGCAGGGGGTTTGGGAGACCCAGAGGCTGTCAAATCTGCGTCAGATGCTAAAATTCCAGGGAGCGAGGGCACATGACAAAAAGTAAGATGGCTGCTGCTAGAATGTGCCATGGGTACATCTCAGCTTCCCAACATTTTACTTCCCAACATTTCCCTAAGAGATGAGAGAGGGATAAACATGGGCAAACTTTTATTGCAGATATCGGGAAATAAGGGTTTCTGCTGTAAATTGGGTCAATGGTGACATATGTTGACGGATTTTACATTCTAAATTAACAGAGCTATATTACTAGTATGCATTTTGTTGATGATTGTCCAAGTTCCACCTATTCTGCTGTTAGTGTGATGAGTATGGATGTAATGCTATGCCTAAGATCCTTAACTATGGTAAAGTTCTGCACCAGTGAAACTATTTAAATCTCCCCATTGGATATAAAATGATGAGATAATCTTCTTGGACTTCAACAAGACCCTGAGGAGGTCCTGTAGGGTGTCTTTTTCATTCTGTGTATCTCTCTGATGCTGCTTGCTGTCCACCAGCCATTAAATCACTGTGTAGGAAAGACCCCATAAGAAGAAGGTAATTCCTAGAGGAAATTTTTTTCCAAAATGTGATGGAGGTAGAGAATTCTGAACTCTGCAATGACAATGACAATGACTCTGCCATAAATTGGACTGACATTTCTATATGTCATTAACAGGATGCCAGGTATTACTGGATATTTTCCTCCATATGAATACAATGTCTGATGGATCCAGATTTATAGCTTGAATTATTGAACCTAAAAGTAATTGAACCAAATCAATTCAATCTACACTTGTCTTTGTGGGTTGGGACAGGTTAACAATCTTGTACATATTATTAATCGTCCCATCCATCATGTATTCAGGGCAAAGCATTGAGGCCTGGATATCTGGACTTTCTTTAAAAGATATATGAGAGAATGTCTGGACAAGTTAGTTGCATAACTGAAAGCTGTATGTTCCTTTTTAACATTTATTAATTTATGCTAAAATCAGGGGCATCACTACAGGGTGCAGGAGGTACCAGTTACACGAGATGACACTCTAAGAGGGATGGAAATGCTGCTCTCCAAATATTTACCTTTTGGCAGAAATGGGCTGTAGTATTTCTCTGTATCTGTTTAAAATGCTGGAGCTCAGCAAAAGAAATGGCGTGAATGGAGCAAGGCTCAGTGGAAGGAGAAAGGACAGGGCCTAGCTTATTTTTTTTTATTTTTTACCAAAAATTTTACCAAATTTTCACTTTAACCACACAAAGCTATGTACATATAAATACATTTAGGTGGTGTGTGTAATATTGTTAATTAAAGATATAATTTGAATTTTGCTAGTTGCTTATGTCACAACTATTGCCATTACATTCAGTGATATATAGGAATTACAATGTATGAGTAGCATTAGTACAAATAACATTACTAAGGGATTACATATGGTGTAGTATGGAAGGAGGTAAGCCTGAGGGTAAGGAAATGTCTAATTAACAATTTGTAAGCTGCTCCGATAGCCTTTTGGCTGAAGAGCGGGGTATGAATAAATTATTATTATTATTATTATTATTATTATTATTATTATTATTATTATTAGGTGGTGGTGGTGGTGACACCCTGAGTTACCACAGGCAGTGACACCAACCCTAATTATGCCATTAGCTAAAAGGAAAAAATTAAATGAAAATTATACTCTCTTGCAGAGTGATATTATTTATAAAATATAAATATAAATATATATACACACACACACACACACACACACACATAATAGTATAGTATAGCTCATGATTTACATGATTTTATCTTGTATAGTCATGCTATGGATCTTCCACTGTGTAATGGTCTGTGGACAAACAGAAAGGGATAAATGTATCACTTTATATAAGTCATAGTGTAATTGTTTCCTTAAAAATATTTCTGCCATACCTGCATTAAAGATTTATACTTTTGTGACCAGACTAAATTATGAAATCTAGTAGTGATTGAAAGCAAATCAATTAAAGCTGTGATGCGTATAGAATTTTTTCATATATACAACACAGTGCTGTTAGTGCTGGAAACAACTGCGTCCATGTGCAGAAGACTGCTAACCAGGAAAGAAAATGCCACTGCCTTGTCTGGAAGTAGCTGGAGACAAAAGCACCTGCTTCGGAACAGAGTTTCACTCACAACTGCTGAGGTTCTTCTGAAGAGGCTTTTAATCTTAGTTGCAGCAAGCTTGATACAGCAATATTTACACCATCCAACATAATGCTCCACCACCAACCGACATCCACCTAACTCCTAATGTACTGGAGCATTCTTCCTTATATACACCAACACAGGCTAGGATTCTGATCCAATCTCCTGTTAGTGTTTCATCAGTGACTGTGCAGTTTTGAACTGTTATGACACAACTCCATGCTGAGGTTTCATCAGCTTCCTCCGAGTCAACATTTCTCCTTTGTGCACATTGCATGCACTTGAGACATTTTTTAATGGACAGGGGTAAACCTTCACTGACAAGTGCATATTTATTTTATGTTCCATAAATATACCAAAACTTATAATCTACATGCTGATATATTAATATACTGTCTTTATATGTAAAGTAAATAAGCGTAATTGTCTACTATTAGATTAGTCAGTGTCTAGAATGCTCTCTCTCTCTCTCTCTCTCTCTCTCTCTCTCTCTCTCTGTGTGTGTGTGTGTGTGTGTGTGTGTGTGTGTGTGTGTGTGTGTTTGGCAAGGTTCCCACCTCTTTAGGATGTGCACAATTAACAGAACTTTAACACATAATGCACACCTTCCACCAACTTCTTTACAAGGAGAACATGTGTTAATTTTATTCTACAATCTAAAAGTTTTATACCAGAATTTCTATCTGCTACATTCCTCCCTTTCCTGCAAAAAACTGGAGGCCAGGGTCCCTGAAGTCAGTGGTGCTATGACTCTGCTACAGGCTTTAGTTAAAACTTGAAAGGAACTATTTTGGTTGCTGACCTTATTTAATGACATAGAAGTAATAATCTTGGATAACTCTTTCAAAACTCAAACTCAAAACTAAAGCTGATTCATTATAGCATTTGCACTGGAGCCATTATCCTTCATTCTCTGCACAAAAATAACGACTTAGGAACTCTGCCCAATCCCCACATCCCTAATGGAAACTATCGCATGAAGCAGAGGACCAGGAAAACTCTGACCACAATCAGGCTGGGATCATGTTGACCACCTGAGGTACCAAGCCACACTGGCCAAGGGTTGGTTTAAACAGACACCTTTTTTTGTAGTAGGCTCTTTTTGGTGGTCTTGGAATGGCTTCCAGCTGCCTTGGGGACATGTGTCATGTAAATGCCATGCCCCCAAAGTGGCCAGAAGCCACTTCTTTTGGCCCATGTGTTTTAGGCCTATGTTTATGGGCCAAAATACGTTGTGGCTTACTTCAGGGTCAGCACTTCCTGTATGAATCTGCTTGTCTTTTTAAAAAAAACAACAATCTGGTAATGTGGCCCTCTTGCACGCACCATTACATTCAGTGATGCAGTTGATGACAATCTGGAAGATAAATTTTTCACTTGACTAGATAAGAATGCAAGAGTTTTGTGTTTGTTTTGCTCTCTCTCTCTCTCTCTCTCTCTTGCCTTTCACATTTCTTTGACTTTTCTACAAAGAAAAGAATCATTTGCACACATTTACATGGGGGGGGGGGAAGAAACAATATTTTATGCATTAAATTGCATTTTTTATCGAATCATAGAGCTGAAAGCCCCCCTCCATAGGCCATTGAGTTCAAACCTCACACACAATGTAGGAACTCCAGGTTTATAAAACGTCACATTACATATTCATGAAATAAAATGTTTTCTGAACAAAAATACTGGTTCTTTACAAAAACTAATATTTTGCACAAATGGATTTGAACAAAGCCATCCCCATATTTGCAATTCTTGATCATTTTTTCAACACAATATCACAATGTGTCAAGACACCCATTCTCATCAAGGAAAATCAACTGAGGGCCAAAATAGACTGTCAGTAAGCACTGTGGGGGCATGGCATTTAGATGATGCATGCCCCAATGCTGCCCACCTGACCAGGTGCTCACGCCACAAAAGCACAGAAGAATCACCGCCACAGCAGAAAGGCTGCTTTTTTTCCACCCTGAAAAGGAGTGGCATTTTGCCACTTCTTTTTGGGCTGGAAAAACACTGGATTAGGGCTGTGGCATGTGGTTGCCACAGCCCCAAACCTGTGCTCAATGAAGCAGCTGTATTGGCCCTAATCATGTTCTTTAAATTCCTATTTTAATGCAGTAATTCTTATTATTTTAATCTTTGCCCCCTTCAGCATCTCCATGGGAAGGAAATAGGACATTTTTGTAGAAATAAATATATAACATATGATTCAGCGCATAGCTAAATTGAAAGTAGAAGGAACACTATACGGAGGGAAACATAAAGGAAATCAGAGGGGAAGAGAAATTCTCTACCTGACTGCTTGTATCAGTAACTAGGACATGGACATTTTTTTTCCATTGTCAGTCTATAAATCACATTTTGCAATTAAAAATGTGATTTATAGAGTATATTTTCTCTTTTATCCTCCACTTTATCAGACAACATTCTTCATTTTCATTGCTGTACAAGTGAAACATTGTTGCTGTAGGCAAAACCTTTTAATTTCTAATTGTCTTTTTCTTGTTCTAAGATCCACATTTTATTACTGTGGCTGGGCAACTCTTTTTAATGGAGAAAGAGAAGTAACGTTTGTATTTGAATTGTCCAAACAACTGACTATGTTTAAAGAGGTTTGGTTTAGCTATTCTTATTTAGTTGCATTATAGGCCATTTAATGCAGCTCTAGAGGAAGTGGGTTAAAAGGTGCTATGTTGAAAGATAGGGATGTGCACTCTACATAGTTCATTCAAATGTTTCTCCTGAGTAGAATTGGCTTTATATACTCGCCTTAGTTGAGGAATCGGAAGTACAGGCCACCAGATGTTACTGTACTCTAATTCTCATCAATCTTACCCACTGGTGATGCTAATTGGGGTTAGCTGGTGTTGTTGACTAAAAAATATCTCTAGGGCAACATTCTTTCCTTCTTTGCTACAGATGAACTGCAGTGGCATCCCTTGTTCCAAATTTTGCCAACAATTTGTTTCTTTACTGGAATAGGCAGACTTCATCAGCTAAAAGGAAAGATGTTTTAAAATGCTGGTGTAGCAGGGTTTACACTAATGATCTGCAAGGTTTTGTTCAATTCTTGTCATCCTGTGTGAACAATATTTGTTGTGAGTTCATTGCATAAACTCCACATACCCAGTAAAGTGATATAACAAATCCAGATTTACATTTTCCACCTGCCAATGATAGACTCCCAGATCTAAGGCAATGGTGAAGCAGGAAACAGCCTTAGCATATGATGCTGTAGCACGGGGGTAGAGATTAAGTGGCCCTATAGCTCACAGTAATCCTTGCCATTTTTTTTCTCTATCATTGCTGGGACCCACAGTCCAGTAACATATGGAGGGCCACATGAGGTCCACCATACCATATAAATATTACCTAAAAGATACATTTGCTTAATGTACTGTGGCCCTTAACCATAGTAATTTCCCAGCATTTTGGAGGCCTGTTCTATTACCTCCTACCTGGCCATGCCTACATAAGCTTAATCAATTGGCAAGAGAAGTGTGTATTGGTTGTGAGATAATAACCATGGGCCCCCAAAACTGGATTTTAACAGATTACAAATAGCTTATGTAACTAATAGAGCATGGCACATTCTGCAGATTCTCTTTTACTTAAAACATGTACAAACAGAAATGTCACTGTAGGGAAACTTTTACATCACTGTTAATACACATACACACTTCCAAAAAAGGTGCACTACAGATAGAAACTGGAGGACAAAAATTTAACCCCAACAAAGTCTATTGGGAGAAATGCTGGATTGCTTTAAGTCATTTGTCAAGCTTTAAGTTCCTAATAAATTATCCACTTCTTTACCCTTTTCATTTTATAATCCACACAGACTGCCCTCAACCAACTCCATCCTACACTATCAAGCTTCCAAATGATTCTTTTGGACTGTGTTCTAACTATAAATTATAGTCTCCTGTTCTCCCCCCCCCCCCTCCCAAAACTCCTTTCTATTGCCTTACCGTTCTTTTTTTTTTTTTATCGTCCCCTCCCTCACGTGAGGGATCCGTTCCCGACCCCCCCCCCCCACACACACACGTAAAGGAAATTCCATGCATGCTCAAGCCCCATTAAAGTCAATGGGGCTTGTGCTTGTGATGGCGCACCCCATTACTCTTTCCAGGGTGCGGCACCGCTTCTTCCACTGCCACTTCCAGTATATCCTGGAAGCTGCGTACGGTGCGCCCGCATATGATGCAGGCACACTGTGTTTATATCCCGCTCTTTAGGAATGCTCTCAGAGTGGCTTACAAATTGTTAGCTAGACAGTTCTCTGCCCTCAGGCTTACAATCTAAAAAGACATGGCACAAAAGAGGAAGGAAGAGCAGTGAGGAAGGAGATCAAGTCCAGTGGTTCTTCTCTCCCTCCAGACCAGGGCAGATGCAAGGGAGGAAAGGTCCATCTTCTGTCTTTGAGCTAGGTCTGGTTGAGCTATGCCTACCCCTTCTCTCCCTCTGAGGCCAGGGCCATGATTAATTAATTTATTGCAGTTAATGCAATGATGTGACTCCAGCCCAGTAAAAAGGCAATACTTTCAACCTTGTAAAAAACCAAACAAACCAATGACCCACATTCACTAATAGAATTGTGTGGGTTCTTTTAAAGGCAACATGTCATACTACAGTATAATCTACTTCTCCATAGAAAGCATTCCTATTAATTTTGAGGGACTTGTGTATTTTAATAACTTATTAACAAAATGAGATTAGAATACTCTTCTGATAAAGATTGAAATGTAACATGCACTTAAGCTATCAAAAACATAATTCAATTTTTCCCCTTCCTAAAATAACAATTTCTTTTTTTAGGATTACTGAATGATGGTGATGTATACTGAGCATATCTCTATAGATCTTAATAGCCTCTATCCCTATGTCTGGGCATGTAACTCATACTCAAATGGACAAGATCATACTTTTATCTACCACAATTCTTTTTTGAGTGGAAAGGGTTCCTCTGACTTCACTCCATGTCTAATTGTGGCAGATCTCTGGGGCTGGTTCACACATAAATTTTCAGCAGTTCACAAATTTAAATCAAGTTTTGGTGTGAATGAATCACTGCAGATTCAACATGGCAAATGGACTATCATAACATCTCATGTCACTCCAAATAAAATACTTCTCTGGGCTGCTTCATTCATTATTCATTGGATACAATGGTTCACCTGTGAATTACCAGCTGCATCTCTAACATTGGATATTGCTTTAATCAGCTATGATGCTCTCTATCGCAATATTTTTTTCAGTGTTTATATCATACATGTTTGTTTATTTCTTTATTTATTGGATTTATACCCGGCCTTTCTCCCAAAATTGAATTAAAAGTAGCTGACAATAATTTTAAAAGGGCAGAATTAAAACATTAATTACAAAAGTTAAAAAAGAATAAAAATACTAGTATTAAAACATAACAGTTAAAAAACAACATAATTAAATCCATTTCAATTAAAAGTTAAAAACATAGAAGCATTAAAAATCGCACATCAATTAAACATAAATACTACATAACTAAAATTCACAAAATACTGCCTAAATAAGAATATCTCCAGTTGCTGGCAAAAAGAGAGCAGGGAGGGGGTTGACCTGACCTTCCATGGAAAAGAATTCCACAGTTTGGGAGCAGCCATAGAGAAGGCTTTCTCCTGAGTCCTCATCAACTGCACCAGCAAAGTTGGTGGGACTGAGAGAAAGCCCTCCCCTGCCAGTCTTAACACTTAGCCTGGCTTGAATAGGTAAGTATAGTCCTTCAGATAGCCATTTTTTCCTTACCAGATGATTCTTGTGTTATGACCTGGTTTGAATAATAGAATCATAGAGTTGGAAGAGACTACAAGGGCCATCCAGTCCAACCCCCTTACATGCAGGAAATCTCAATCAAAGCATCCCTGACAGATGGCAATCCAGCCTCTGTTTAAAGACCTCCAAGGAGGGAGACTCCACCACTCTCCAAGGAAGTGTGTTCCACTGTTTAACAGCCCTTACTGCCAGGAAGTTCCTCCTAATGTTGAGGTGGAATCTCTTTTCCTGTAGCTTGCATCCATTGTTTCGGATTTCTCAACTTAATGGCTAAGCAAAGATATGAATACAGAACTCCTGGGCTATTGACAATATGCATTGCTTTTTCCAGCTCCCTTGCATGTTCCTTCCCCCTCACTGCTGGTGTGGTATGCCACAAATCAAACAACACTTTATGTCTTGAAGAGCTATTCAGTGTATGGCCCATTCAATAGTTATTCATCAGTAATCTGTGATGACCTTTGAAAATTCATTGCTCAGAAATTTATACTTATGATTAGTGCTACTGCTAGGTTCATGTGACCTGTAGGTATAAAAACTCTAGTTGAAAGATCCACCTGCTGAAACCTCCAGAGAGAAAAGTACTTGCAATCAGACAGCAAAGCACTCTTTTCTCATGCAGCAAATGAAAGAAAAGTTTGAATGCTGTTATTAGCTTTAAAAGTCAGTTTGGCATGTTGGAATCAGGAGGGAATGTATTTCCATGCAATGTTCAGCATTTAAATTATTTTTAGTTAGCAGACTTGCAATTCATAACTAATTCTGTCAGACTACTCCAATTCTCCATAAAACTGGGGGGGGGGGGGAGAGTTGACTTGGTTAAAAATGGGAAACTATTGAATTACTATCTTTGTGGAAGATGAAAAGATAGGAAATGAAGAAATGGTCAAAACTGAGAGGAAGCTGTCATCACCATGCAAATTGCTTCTTCATGCTATAATAACTAAGGCCCGACCTTCTACAAAATTATTTTCCATCCCAGTTTCATGGGTGACCCTGTTCCCTTGCCCTTCTCCACTTCCTGTCACTGGCTGAATTTTAATTCGGGAAAATGACCGCACAGTTACTCTTAATCTACCACTCTATATTTTCCCCTTATCTCATACACATCCTCCCTCAACTGTCTTTTCATAACTGCCCTGTCTAATCTTCTGACCTCTATGTTGTTTTCATATGTTTCAGTGCTCATTCAGATGGACTACATATGTCAGTAAGGCCCAGTACAGACTGGCGCTCTCTGCCAGCCTGGGGTCAAAATTAGGGTTCTGTAAGGCTGGGTGTCCAGCCCTACTATTGGCACACGGCCACCATGATTGTGCACGCCTGTCCATATGGGGCATACAAGGATGATGTCCATGTGGCGTAGTGTCCAAACAGAGCCGTGCATTCTCTCTCTTGCTCTCTCTGAACTTTCTGAATGCTTTCCTCCTCAGAATCATTGCCAGTTTAGTTTGAAAAATGACACATACATTGTATCTGGCTATCACTGTAATTAGCTATATATTTGCTCTATTTCTTAGTTTATTCTAGTATGACCATTAATACCAAGGTCTCTGTTTCTGCTCTGGGCCATGTTGCCACTCATTTGGCCACTATTTCTTGCTATTCAGTTAAGGTCATTTTAGGGTTTGAACAGAACAGTCAGCTTCAGTCACAAATGAGTCAAAACCCATCCCTGGGGACTGTGCAGGAAGCTTAATACACATCCTTATGATTATAGTAACAAGAAATAACATGATATTGACTATATATAAAAAAGATGAGAAATTATTTCAATCAAACCTGATTCATGAAAGAAGACAGTGCATTTGGCCTGCACAGTAGTAGACCTTCCAATATTCTGATGCATGTATTTGCTGCCTGACCAACTAATTAATCAGGCAACAAATTTTAAATGTGAGATTAAAGCTTTATCTGTTACTTCCACTGATTAGTGAATCAAAGCTTGTAGTCCAACTCTATGTGACTCTACATTTTGCATTGGGAGAAGTAGGAAGTCTCCCTGAAATGATCAAATGAACCAGTAAATTATTATGTCTAATTGGAGACACTGGGCTTGTAACAAGCTCCAAGCAATTTTATGTTTGTAAAACTGAGAAAATAATTGCTTGTCATAGTTTATCTAAAGAATTATTTCTTAAAAAAATATATTATTTGAACTAACGTGCATCACTTTAAAATATTTTGCCATCTTTCACGAAGCTGTAAGCGCTTAAAATTTGGGTAATACAGTTAAATCCTTGCCATATAAGTTGCTGACCTCAGCAAAAACAAAACAAACAACAAACAAACAAAAACCCAGCATCTTCATAATGGGTGACAACCTACAATTTCTTTAGGATTAATACTATATATCACCATGTGGCATGTAGTTTAGTTTTATGATTTTGTAAAATTGTTAAATTTGGCATTTATGTGGTCAGTTTTAGCTATACTTTTAATAGTTTAGAGACTAACTGCAGTGAGTCCAGGGGTCAATTGTCCATCCTTGGGGCTTCTCAGGTACTGCCTGAAATACATTCATTCATACATACTTATATTCATTCATACATATATACACAAATATCCACACACACCCAATTTTTATTTTGAAAAAAAAAATTGTTTTAAGTGCAATGGGGCTCTGACACATTTTATTTAAATGAATTGCCACTCTGAACTTTCCAGGCAAGGCAATGTATTCTTGATCAGGAAAAGAATTTCCTAAGACGTTTGGCAACACCAAGGGCTACAAGAGGTCTTGGGGCCCACACTTGCTGCACTTTGCCCACTCCTAGTTTGGAAGTTAAATTGGTTATGGAGTCAAATATTTTAGCCTATAGAACAGGAAGGTAAAAAGTTCAAGGAACATTTTTAAAAAAAACCCAGCCAAGTAAGAGTATGGAATAAAGTTCTATAAAAGGTAATTGTCAACAGTACCATCCACTTTCCAGGGATGTCCCTACTGTAGAAGACTCCTAGCATTCATCCATCTGCCCATCATGTGGCTGCTAACTACTTTATAAAGCTTTACAAGCAACACAGAGTTAACTGGGTTTGCTCCCTTTAAACATCCTTCCCTCAATTCAGGTAGCCAGAGCTCCAACCTCCACATTGAGACTATGGAAACCACACCGTGACCAATGTTGCCAATTTCAGTGATTCCAGATCTGAGGATTACTATCAATGGGACTGAGGCCTGAAGAAAGGCAAAGCAGTACAGGATCTGTCCCCTTGACACAGGGAGTGATTCTGGAACATCTTGATCTGGTGCAGAGATCTCTAGAGTTTCCTATGAGCCTCATCCCTTGTCTTGTCTTTTCTCATCCCCTATCCTGTTTCCTGGCCTCAGCAACTGAACCTGATGCCATGGGAAGAAAAGAGTCAAAGTGAATGTGACTACATGCTGTTTGGGCTATTTTCTTTTCCATTCATGAAACAGATCATCACTAATTTGTGGCAGGGTCTTAAGTTAATTATCAATTAATATTCATAACTAGCCATCAACAGCCATAGGTCATCATGTTAAGTGTAAGATCAGTTCAATATAAACTAAGGATGGAGTGAGTATTCAACAACTTCCCAAATGTGGTCAAAATATGATGTAATGTAACTGACCAGTCAGGAAATGCTGGTGGGAAGAAAAACAGCACTTGGAAAGTTCCCACAATTTGCAGGCACATTTCTTTTGTTCTTGGCACAGCAAAACAGTGCAACCTTGTCAATTATGTTGACTTCTGGAGCAGCAGCCATGGCTTGCTGATGCTTCTTCACAGGGCTCTGTGTTAGAAGAGGTTTCAATAAAGTTCTGCCTGTGTATAGAAATGAATTCCCACTGGCGAACTTACTTTTGATCAAAGGGAGAAAAGAAGTTAACCCACTAGTGTCCAGAAATCCTAATGCCTGCAGTTACTAAGGAGTTCCAAGTGGCTAGGCATGACTGGAACAGGGGTGAGCATGGGCTGCCATCAAGCTCACATCAACAAAAGCAAATTTAAGGATAATAAAGCCAGCCACGAAGCTTTCATTGATTATCTCTATATCTAATGACTGGATTTATGTACTGAAATTAAAATACCTTCAGCTCTGCAGTGACATTATTACCTTTGTAAGAGGATTCCTCTCTGGATTATGACAAGTGATTGACCATGTTAAATTTGAAATGTGCATGAATACAGTTCAATTGGACCATGTCAAAAATACTTAAACAGACAGAGTTTAATAATCTTAACACTGAAAACTGGAAGTTTTTCCTTTAATGGATAAAGCTTGGATTAGTTCTAAAATAATGAATGTTCCCATGGGGAAAAACATTGGCGGGTTACAGACCGCCAAATAGTACGTATACAATACGTACTAGGGTTAGGAAGGGGCGGTGCTTCCGCACCCCCCTAACCCTAGTACGTATTGAATACGTACAAGATGGCGGCGCCCTGTTCATACGGGCGCCGCCATCTTTACGTATCGTACGCTGAGCATCCGTACGTGTCGCAGCCTTTATGATGTAGCGAGTGCACCCCTGGCGCCTCGCTACGTCACAAACACGACTCAAAAAGAAGCTCCATTTTGGAGCTTCTTTTTCGGTCCACGCGGGAGCCGCGCCGTCTGAAGGCTCCGGCTCCCCCGCGGACCTACCGGCAGTGGCGGCAGACCGCCGCAAAGCAGCAGTCTGTACCCCGCCATAGTTTTGATAAAGGGATACATTTTACCTCTTGGTGTTACAAAATAAAAGATAAGACTGGTGGCTTGGCAGGATTACTGCAGTGGTGGATGTTAAAGTTAATTCCTTGACTATATAAAAGAGTTTTTGGCATCATGATTTTAAAGGTGGTAAGACTTAAAGAAATGGATGAGACGGAGTCAGAAGAATGTTGTGAGTCTGGAGAGGACTGGTCAATTTGGTTGGAGATATCTGAGGTGGTGAAAGAAATGAGAAATGCTAAACTAGAGACAGATGAAACATAGAGTGGAACCTTTGAAGAAAATGAGGAAAATACTGCTGATGGGTTTAGCCAGAAGGATGTGGTTCTGAAAGAGGAAACCAAATTAGCAAATACAGGTTCTGAAATTGAAAAGGATGGGGCTGAAGATGTACATCTAGAGAAAGAAGTAGATTAGGGTTACAGCTGGGGAAAGAATTTGCAAAAAGCTGCTGAGTTCAACGGATTTGATATTGGAGAGAAGGCTGACATGCTGGAAATATTTGCTTGAAATAAAGACTTTTACATTCAAGAAGAGATAGTGATTTTGAAAACCAAAAATTAGAGGAGCTGTGAAAGGGTAGAAGAATGACAAAGGAAGAGTTATGTTCAGTTCTTAAAAAGTAAAATTTGAGTGGGTGGGGGAGCCTCAAGTTAAGGACAAAGGAAGATAATAGGTAAAGATTGGGTCTTCCTTGGTTTTTAAAAAGTATGGATGGTTGTTTTTTTATTATCTGATGCTGGAACTTTGATTTTCCAAAATGTGATTACTAGGTAAGAAAGATATTAAATAAAATTGATTGGCATTTAAGCTATAAATTTTAAGAGATACAATCGGTAGGGTTGGAAGATATTTGAAGATAAACTATGTATTAGAATGAGAATAATCCTTTGATTAATAGTTCTAAATTAATGTTAATATAATATAGAATAAAAAACCGTGTTAGAAATATAAAGATTATTAACTCAATTGTGACTTTTGTTAAAAATAAGTATATATATTTATAAGCTTAGACTGTGTTTTATATTAGGTATATATTATAGAGAGGAGAGTAGGCTGTTGAGAAAGAGCTACATAGGAAGAGGTGGCAGGAGAATAGCAGCTTTGTCAGGGATTAAATGAATTAGCAGGGAAGAGAAGGAATTGGAAAAACAGAGTAGCCAGAGTCAGACAGGTCTTCAGTTGCACAATTACCCTTCAGAAAATGGTGTAGTTTCAGGGAAAACTGTGAGTCTCTTGAAAATGTGCAGCTTTTTAAATGTGGAGAGTTTTCTGTCCTTTACAAGAAAAGAAAAACCCAAATGTTTTGATACTCTAGATAAAAATGCCTTTTCCTTGACATCTGTTGGGAAGTGGGAGAACTGAGGATGTCTGTCCCTAATATAAACGCAGTAGCTCCTATGCATCAGTGTTGAAGCAGAATCTGGGAAGGCGGGGAGTCAAAATAATTGCTACTCCACACTTTAGATGGTTAAGGTATATGCAGTTGCATATTTTTGCACAAGTGTTACTTTCTTCATTTTTCTAAGTGGTAAATGAGAGGAAGTGTGTTGGGAGTAATGATATTTTATTTATAAAACCACTAGAGAAAAAGGGTGAATTCTCAAGTAATCTCTTTTGACTATGATACAAAATCCTTCAAGATACTCAGATCAAGAGGAGAATGGGAACTGCCCACAAAGGTTATATCCAATCTAAGCAAGAGCATGAGATGTGCTGGTCAGAAAACATCTCTTTCTCTCCCTGCTCCTTCCCGCTATACTGTCATTTTCCTACATGGAGAATTTGTGGAGAAAGATAAGAAAACAGGCACATCATTAGTATCTTTATTTAACTGAATAACTAATGAAGCTAAGGTTCGGGTGAGGTCCACTTTGAAGGAGCATCATTTTCATTTTACTTCTATTTTTTTTAATTTTAGTTGTAACAGTTGTATACCTTTCGAAATCATGAAATCTCAAAGAGTTCAATCCAGAGTAAATCTCTGTTCTCGCTTGACAGTTTGATTATTGACATTTGAGTCTAATTCTATACAGGCTCCGAAAAGCCTAGAAGGAGTTTCTTTTCTGTAAACATTACATTGCTACACCTTCTATATGTATCTGTATACAGAAAAACAAACATATTTCAAATGTAATTCTCTGTTAATTTAATTCTTTAAGGAAGCAGTGAGTAATTTAAGCAGTTTTCTTCCAGCTCTGAGAACGTCTTCAAAAGCTACACAGCTCTTGAAGACTACTGGAAATTCACAGCTTATTAAGCACAAAGTTTCTGTGTAGTATTTTTGCACAGATGCAGCATTTTCTACATAGAAAGTGCACAGGGAATGCTTTTCCCCCCTGCTCCCTAAAGCCAAGAGCAGACTTCATGAAGATTCCTCTCAGTTCAAGAATCTACTTGTCAAGGTTTCCTGACATGTTTTTCACCCATTTTCAAATATTTTAAAAACACGTTCCCTGTATAATTTAATTTTGTGCTTCTCTCCATTTACTTGTTTCATTCATTGCTGTGTCAGTTATGCTAGCACTATGCGACCTTGTGTTAACAATTCTCTCTTCTTACTTTTGCAAACAAGAGCATGACTCCAATACATGTCAAACATTAAGACAAAATGATCTGATATTATATTGGGGTTGTTCACTGGAATTTGCAAGTCTCTTATAAAGCTGCATTTTGATAGATATGGTTGTGTACAATTTTTTTTAAAAAATCACACACAACAAAATGATTTTCAAGCCAAGCTTTTCAGTGCACCAGAGTTCAAGATTCCACTCATCTCTCTTTATTAAAAGGAAATGAGAAACCCATGTATAAATATTGCTTTGCGAATAAACATGTGATTCTCTCTCCTACTTTTTCCTTTCTTTATCAGAAATCTTTACTCATTTGAAATACAGACAACATTTCACAGTTGGCTACAACTTTTGCTAAATACACTTTAAAAAAGCACTGAAATGCAAATGGCTAAAATGCCATTTTGCAATATGCCCCTTAAAAATTAATAGCCACAAATTAACTTGAGCAGAATAGGAATTTTGTGCATAAATGTTTAGTGTGCAAATTATTTTGTACAGAAATGTTTAAAACTAAACCCAGCTTGTATCCCTACTTTCCACTGTTACTTTAAAATGTTACTTATGATGTCACTATCCAAAAGCATCTTTGCAACATTCACAGATTCCTTTGTGACAAATAAACTCTTTGCTTAGCATTTGGAGGCTCCATGATATATATGTGTGTGTGTGTGTGTGTGTGTGTGTGTATATGTATGTGTGTATATGCATGTTCAGCACTTTCTGTGCATTTCTTCCATAAGCTGAGATAACTATAAAACAGATTTACCTCTTAGCTTTGTAAAGATTTCACACACTATAAAATCTACAATGACTTTAAAAACAATGCACTACTACTTGCTTCCTGAAGATTTTAATCTTTTGTTTCTTTGTTTGTTTTCATTGTCTTCAAAATCTGACTGCACTATCTATTTTGTAATTTATTGAGGAATTTTGCCACTTGCAGTGATTGGATGAGATATCCCACTGTCAGAGAAAGATAGGAGCAGCACAAGTATCACTGGTTCCCATTGGCCAAACTGTTCCCATCTTAGAAACATCATGTATCTTTATGGAAAGAAGAAAACAGAAGAGGCTTAGGGCTGCATCCACACTACAGAAATAATCCAGGTTGATACCACTTTAACTACCTTGGCATAATGCTTTGGAATTCTGGGAATTGTAGTTTTTAAGACATTTAGCCTTCCCTGTCAGAGAGCTCTGGTGCCACAACAAACTACAGTTCACATAATTTGATAACACTGAGCCATGATAGTTAAAGTGGTATCAACCTGGATTCTATAATGCAGATGCAGCCTAGGAAAGAAGAACTGGATACCGAAGGCCAGCAAGTAAGGGATTGTGCAGACTGCCCCAAGGGGTGGCTTGGAGCCGCCTCCTGGTGGCCTGGATTGGGGCTGTGGCAACCGCATGCTGTGGCCCAAATCTGGCCTTTCCAGTGCATGCCATGCAGAATGATGCATGGCATCATGGAGCCCTGGGGACAGAGTTGGGGAATGTGTCATGTGGACATGATACCCTGACTCTGCCCCCAGGCCAGCCTTAATGGCTGGTCTGCACAGAGCTAAAGAAGTGGTGTTTTTTGTTTGTTTGTTTGTTTGTTTTAAAGGAAAAATTAGGAGCTGTAAAAAAAAAACAGTGTGGTGTAGTGGTTTGAGCATTGGAATGTGATGCTGGAAAGCAAGGTTTGAATCCTCACTCAGCCATGGAAACCCACTGGGTGACCTTGGAAGACTACTTTCTCTCAGCTTTGGGAAAGACAATGGCAAACCCCTCTGAACAAATTTTGCCAAGATAACTCCATGATCTTAGGGATACCATAAGTCAGAAGTGACTTGAAGACACAGAACAACAACAAAGAGAAGAGAACATGGATAAAATCACATAGTCGGGAATTGTAGATTTGGGGAGGCTAAACATTATGAAAGCAGCAAGAGAGACAGCAGAGAGAGATTGAGCTTTATCAGGAGACATGTTGGAAAGAAAATAGGGAATGAAACTAAACCTACATGTTGCCAGCAGTCTAACAGATTTGCCAGTTGTCTGGTTAATTTTTTACTAGACCCTTTTCCTGGCAATGTTACGGATTACAAAACAGAATTTCTGCTTCACTTCACAGACTGCTAACAGTCGAATGTTCTGCCAGGCTTCTGAGAATAGTATATCACATTAGATAAAAGATCCCAAGGCCCTGAGTTTAAATAGTATCTTTGTGCCTGACCAAATAGATGTTTGAAGAATGTTGAGCACACTTACAGAATAGCTTCTCAGTGAAGAAGAATGGTTATTGTTCCAATAAATATCTAAGTTATGAAAAACATTTCTTTCAGTATAGAGTAAATCAGATTTTTTTTTTCTGAAATGAGGGAACTTTTAAAAAATACAACAAGCTGGAAGCATCTTCAATGTGCTGTTTTTGTCAATCAATAAAGAAATGGAAGAGAGAACGGCAACATGTCCTTAGCTGAATGATTTGACCCTGTTGAAACAGTCCAAGCTTTAATTTCATGAAAACAGGATAGATCTAGAAAGTTAGAAAGATGGTGGTGGAGAAAAGTAATGGTGCAGGTGAGGAAGAGAAAGTCCTTTGCAAACAACTAGTTAAAATCTCAGGTTACAGGGTGAGAAAACGGAATGTCACCAGATGGATTTCTTCCAGAATAAAACAAAATAATTCTCTCTTCAACTTTCTCTGGCGTGGTACAAACCCCCCAAATGCGCCATGCTGGTGCCGATTTTAGGGTTAGGGACCGCACGACAACCTCTCGGTCCCTAACCCTAGCACGGTGCACCAGCATAACAACGGCGGCATCCTGTGTGAATGGGTGCCACCATTGTGATGTAAGCACCACAGGCATCCATGCGGCATCCACATGGTGCCATGTGACGCTTACATCATATCTTCCCTGCGGCGTAAGAAGAACCCGTTTTTTTTCAGGTTCTTTTTCCTCCTGAGGGAAGCTGTGCGGTTTTGTGGCTGCAACTTCTCTTTAGAGGGAATTGGGTCGCAGGCAGGCCGCCCTTTTGGAGCTGTCTGTCCCGCGCCTCTGTTTGTTTTCTTTATTTCCTGCCTTTCTTCTAATATGGGACACAAGTAAAATACCATTTCATTATCAATATCATAGCTGGTTTTTTAGTTTTAAAATATCACCAATACAAAAAAAGAGAGAGTTTTCCACAAATGTTGAGGCAGAGAAAATAGCATTTTTTTCACAAAATACACTGGTTTTTGTGCAAGACATTCTTTTTGTTCAAGAAATCTCATGTTTTCAAAAAAAAGGTTCCTTTTTTTGCACAAATGATTCCCCCCCCCCTCAGAAATGTGAAAACTCTCACAGCACTTGGCCATGGATGCAGTGGAGTGTCTCTATGTGACAATGGGGTGTCTGTGATTTATTCTTATTAAAGATGAGAGTATATGTGAGTATTCTTCCATCTTAGGAAGAATCTTCCTTTGAAGATTCTGAGCTGATTCATCTTCAAAACTTTTCCTTTTTAATGTGTATGTTCTATCTATACCAATTTGCCTAGAACACATGTTATTTCTCTGGTTTTCTTCACATCCTGGTTAAGAACAGTATTCCACTGGCTACTTTCCAGTGCTTTGGTGAGAAAGCTAATTTTAGCCCCAACAGATGTAATTATGTTAAAAGGCTAACAATTTCACTTTAGTGTTTGTTAGCATACCTAGTGACGTGTAATATATTATTTCTGCCTGATGGAACCAGGCAGCCTGGTGTCCTCCAGACGTTTTGGACTACAACCCACACAATCCCTAAACATCATCAGCAGTTTCCTTTGGGTCTTATGGGACCTGTAGTTCAAAGCACTCCAAAGATTTCAGAGTGTCTTTTTGCATGTTTGAGAGTTTTAAGAAGTATGTTGGCAGAGGTTATTTGATATTATATCTTTGACATTCTAATACACCTTTGAGAAAATCCTTTTTTCCCCTTGAATAAATTGTTAGCAGAATTATAATGCTATGATTCCACTTAAACTGTCATGGATGCCTCTTATGGAATCCTGAGGTCTTAGTGCCCTTAGTCTGGTACTGGAGTTCTTTGACTGGGAATTATAATTCTCCCTTCCTAAAATGCAAATCCCAGGAATTTCATAGACCATTCATAGAATGGTGGCTAAAGTTAAATCACAGACATGGACACTGGAATATGGGGAAAGAGGTAGAGGGTCAAACCATCCCTTAGCCTGAGCTAGGGGTGCTGCCCATCACAAATTATCTGTCAAAATCCGACCATCAAGGCTCCTATGTCATTGACCCCACTCAGGAATTATCAGTCAGAAGTGTACTAAATAATTAAATACTTATAAATATTAAGATAACTACTGTCACTGAACCCTCCCAGGCTGCCTGCAATCATTCTTATGCACATTTAGTTGGGGGTAAGCTATCCTGAACATATGGGGGAGCATCTCACTACTCACTGTGCTCACATATTATTTATATTCAAAAATGTTTCAGTGCTAATTGATAGGAATAGTAATTTTTCCTCTCCCAATGAGCTCCTACAAGGAGCAAAATTAATAGCAACTTACCTTCCGATGTTGAACATTGTAGAGGATACATGATTTTACAAACTGTTCCAGGAGCCCTGGTCACAAATCTGTATCTGTGTTATGTAAAAGGACACTGGTGCACCTTATATCAAAGGTGCAATAAATAAAGGAAACAGACAGAGCAACCATGAGATTAGAGAAAAAGTCTTCTTAATACTGATTAAACCACATGAAACAGAGACTAAATAAATAATTTTCACCAAGGACAAAAGGAAAATATGGACATTTGTATAGCTAAGTTTTCAGATGATACAAAAGTATTCAGGACACTGGAAACTAAAGTAAACGCTGCAGAATTCCACAAGCTCTTGCCAGACTAAGTCCACAGGCAACAAAGTGGAAGCTATTGATACAAGGTAAGTAAACATAAAGTGATACACATTGATGCAAAAAGATGGATTTTGGCAGGGGCAAAGAAAGAAATGGCTGTGGTTTTCTATTATCATCATTCATTTCTCATGTTGGTTCATTTTAACCTTCAGAATAAATTTAATTCCCCTAATTTCAGATATAGTTCTACTTTTGTCAAATGTTGCTGTAACTAAGCTGTAAAGATGGTCCTGTCATCGTGATATTGACCTCTTTTTTATGATGTACATACCAGTGATAGTGGCCTACATGTGTCCATTTATCTGCTCTCTTTAATTGCTCTTTTTGTATACAGTATAACTGAGTGAATTGAATGTTTAAATGGATTGCTGATTGCCTTTGTGTGGTGGCTGCTGTTCAAGAGAAGACACTAGCTGGAATTAATTATAAGCTTTCATGTTTTACAGATGTTGTTGTAATTAGTCATCTATAGAAGTGTTGGTCCAATTCATCCAAATTGGTATATTCAGAGCCTGGGGGGGGGGAGTTCCTTTTTGGACTGCAGCTTCTAAAATCCCTCCAGCCACCATGACAAAGTGGTGGTGTTCATGAAGCTGGAATAAAATATATATATTGTTGTGTCTGTGGATACTATAATTCATCAGGACATTATGCTAGCCACTGCAGAATCTGACAGTGTTTTCATTGCTGTCAAAGGTGCACAGCTGAGTTGCAAGTTGAAATTCCAAATCATGGAGAGGAGGGAAGCTTCCTAAAAACAGAAGATGGGCTATCACAAGTCATCCATAAATTGCAATGGAAGTATTTTTGCTTGCTGAACAAGGTTTAAGTGGTCAGTTTCAAATTAAAATTCCAAAGGGGACCATCCAACAACAGATGGGGGGAGGGGGAAGAATGGACATGGAACATACTCGATGGGAATTTATGTCTTAAAAAGTGGTTTATTGATGTTTTTGTATGTATTTTAATCTATGTTGGCTTCAACATTTTGTAAACCACCCTGGGTGCAATCCAATATCCCTCCAGAGTAGTGTAAGTATCTGCATATGGAGATATCCCATGCCATCTTTGCACACCCCCTAGAAACAATACAAACATTTCATAACATATGTCAACAGCTAGATGTTGTTGCACAATGTGTAATACACAGTATGAAGTTGCAGTGAAAAACACAATGAACAATTGCAATGTGCAACAATGCTGTATGTGCAACTGTATTTCTACTGCTATCAGCAGAGCACATCTTTCACATTATTATTATTATTATTATTATTATTATTATTATTATTAGCTTTATTATTAGCTTTATTATTAGCTTTATTAGCTTTATTTATAAAGTGCCATAAATGTACATGGTGCTGTACAAAAAATGTACACAGCACTGTACTATAATGAATAATTCACCCCACATGCATAGCACAGCTTATGCACATGCATTTCACTAACCAGATGCCAGTCCTAGAGTCTTTGTACTGGGGAAAAGATGGGATATAAATTAATAAAATACTTTTAATTGGTTTTTAAATTAGATTCATAATTTAATTATTTTTTACTTTTGTACAATGGGCAATTTTAGCTGTATCCATTTTAAACTTTGTAAGCCTTCATGAGCCCCAGATCTGAGTCAAAAGGCAGGAAAATAACTAATATGCATTGTCCTGAATCTCTTAAATGGGCAGACAGAAGGAAACCATACCCAAGATCAGGATCTTATAAATGATGTCCCCATTGTGTGTATGTGTTTACCTTTAAGTTGTTTCTGACTTATGGCAACCTTAAGGAGATCCTGTCACAGGTTTTTCTTGGCAAGTTTCTTCAGAAGGAATTTTCCATTGACATCCTAAGAGGCTGAAAGAATGTGACTTGCCCAAGCGCATCCAGTGGATTTTCAGGGCTGAACGTTGATATGAATCCTACTTTGCAGTGTCTCTCCAGAGTCATAATCTATTGCTCAAACCACTACATCACACTGGCTCCTGATGTCTTCATCACTGCTGCCTTATCAATTTTCTGCTCATATAATTGTTATACCACTGCCCAACAATTATTCATGCATATAAACAAAATGGGCCTAAATATCCCTTCTGATCTTCAAAGCCAAACTAGGTCAGCCAAAGTTAACACTTTGATGGGGGGCATAAAAGAATACCAGTTGCTGCGGGCTATATTGCATATCAAGGAATTGGCAAACCACCTCTAACTGTTCCTTGCCTGTGAAATTCATGGAGTCTCCATAAGTTGAAAGGCAGCTTGAGAGTATGTGAGCATGTGCATGCACACACACATAAGCAAGCTTCTGTAGTCCAGATCTATCTACTTTGGAATCTCTCTCTCTCTCTCTCTCTCTCTGCCTTTTCTTGTTGTTGTCCTGCCAGTGCAACTCTGTATTCATACTCTTCTTCTCCCCTCCTCACCATTTCTGGCCTTAAAGCCATTTGAAACAGATGCAAGCATGTCAGAGAAAATGAACAATTTGTGAAGCTTGATCGACTTGAGCTGCAAACCAAGAGCCATATTATCTCACAGATCTCTCCATTTGTATAGCATGTGCTTTGCTCACATTTCAGCTCCACTTTGCTTGAGGCACTTTGTTTTTCAAGATAGCCTTGCTTTTTAATCCCGTTTCATAATAGACATCAAATGACTCTTGCATGCTGCACTTGTATACTACTTTAAGTATGTATGTGGGAGTCCCTAGAGGAGAAGCTTTGAGACACATCAAGAACTTAAGGCTCGGCAAAAGCACCTGCCTCCATACCTGCAGGCTGAAGCAATATTAGTTCATATCTCACTTTCAGACCTAGGGAGGCTAGTATAGATTCTAAGAAGAGTGGGAGTGCAATGAGATTTCCTGTTGCTACAGAGAGCACAGTTTGGCTTGCAGTTGCAGAGCTATTTCTGTTGCTCTACCTTTATTGAATTAATTCAGTTTTGTATTTTCCATTTCTTCCAACAATCTGAGCATGAAATAGGAAACAGAAGACATTTCCAACTTAGTCTTTTGGCCTTGGAGTGCTAATGCATGGAGCTTACAAGATATATGGAAGCATTCATGTTTGAGGTCAGTATCAAATGCTCTTTAGATCAGTAAAGGAGCCAGTTTCAATTTAAAACTAAATCTTGTAATTAGTAACAGTGCCCACCCAATTTGGTCAAATGTTGAAATACATTGAGCCAATTCAGTACTAGTTCTGCATTGAATCAGATAGGTTCAATACAGTTCTGGAATGGACTTGAGTTGGCCAAAATGATCTAGACTGATTCAGAGAGCTGTGCATCAAATTTGTGTTAATTTGTCCAATAAGCTTTTGATGAGCATTGATGGAGTCTTCATAAGTCAAAGTCAACTTGATAACAGTTAACAACAACAACAAAGTGTGTGTTTTAGGTAATAAAACTCATTTCCCTCCTGCACTCGTTGCTACTGGTCCCAGTTACTCCTAGTAGTTGCTTGGCATCAGTGTCTGATTTCCTTTTGAATTTGATTCATTTTTCAAATGAAATTTAATTCTTCTTATATGTATAACTGTGTGTTCAGTTTTGCATTAATCTAGGCCCTTTCTGCATCAGCTCTATGATTCCACTTTAACTGCCAAAGCAAAGATCCTAAGGGATCATGGGACTTGTAGTTTCAATAAGGGAATTGTCAAATTTAACAACCTGTAGGCTGCTCTGAGAGCTTTTGTGGCTGAAAAGTGGGGTATAAATTCTCTAAATAAATAATACACTTTTTTGTCTGAAATCATGAGCAAGTTTCTAAATGAAATCTCATTTAATACTTTATATTCTTGCCATGGTAACATTCATATGGTCGGTACTTCTTAAACACAGATTTTTTATACATGGAGATGGTTTGAAAATGTCCAAAAAAAGTTTAAATTTCAAATATCAAACCTTGATTTTCTTTTTTTATAAGGGACACCATTTTGCTATATCATTATATTTTATGGGACTTCAGCATCCATGGATTTTGTTATCCATGGGGGATCTTGGAACCAAACCCCAGTGTATAACAAGGGTCCACTGTACCTCTTCTTCTCTCCCTCTGAGGTCAGGGAAGCAGCACTTGAGATGGATGGAGAATCATAGAATCATAGAGTTGGAAGATACCACAAGGGCCATCCAGTCCAACCCCCTGCCATGCAGGAACTCCCAATCAAAGCATCCCCGACAGATGGCCATCCAGCCTCTGTTTAAAGACCTCTAAGGAAGGAGAATCCACCACACTCCATGGGAGTGTGTTCCACTGTCAAACAGCCCTTACTGTCAAGAAGTTTCTCCTAATGTTGAGGTTGAGGTGGAGAGACAGAAGTTCACCCAGCAACAATTCACACCTCTATGGCACAAAATCCTAACAGGTCGTAGTGGTTTTCATTCTCAAAGATGCAAAATTATTTGCATTAGGTATTTGTACCCTTGTTTTATGTTTCTCAAGTTGGCCAAAAATCCCCATAGTGGTCAAGTTAATATGAGGAATGAACAAAGAAACTACAAAGGGTGGTAAAAATAATGTAATAATAATAATAATAATAATAATAATAATAATTTGCATCCCGCCTCTCCCTGTATTGGATCAAGGTGGGTAACAACAAACATGTACATTTCAATTTAAAATTTTATCCTAAGTACCCTAAAAACACTGGAACTCACCTGATCATGGTAGTTAAACTTGATCAGCCCTGGCTAGTAGTTGGATGGGAGACTGTCAACAAATAGCAGATGCTATAGGCTATATTTCAGAGAAAGGAACTGGCAAAACCACCTCTGAGTATCACTTGTCTAAGAAAACCCAGTAAAATTCATGGTGGCACTGTCAGTCAACAGGCAAATTGAAGGCACATGCATATACACACACACACTAACTGTTATGAAATTAGACTCAAAATACAAGCCTGGATGCCACCTAGGAATTGATATTTACATATGAATTTTGTTTGTTTGTTTGACAAGAATGTAGAAGACAGGGTGTCTGCATTCCAAATAATGGGACAGAAGTTAAAATTCAATCCATTAACCTTACCTCCTTATCTTTCAGTACAGTACTGATGATCAGGGAATTATGAATCTAATGGGTAGCATAATGGAGCAGTTCCCCAGTGAGTGCTAATTATTTCTGCTCACACCAGCTTTACGAATAATGAAGAAAGATGCCCACAACTGCCTTTCTGGAAAGGAGGGTGCTGTTGTACTGTTGTTAGTTTACTTTCCCTTTGCCTTTTTCCCCCTTCTTTCTTTTTTTCCTTTTTCAAAATTAGCAAATTGCATTGACTGAAAACAATGGTAAGGGGGAAGCTGCTGCTGCTGAGTGTCTGCTTTCATCAAGACACGTCATGTGCTAGGGGTTGGCCGAGGGTGCACCGCCCATATGTGCCTCACCCCTAGCACGTGACGAGGGCATCAACATGGCGGCACCCTATACACATGGGTGCCGCCATTTTGATGTGACCGATGCTTAGTGTCCGCCCGTCGTGCCCCCATAAGAGCATCACGAGTGTGCCATTGGCACACTGCAGCATCCTTATGGCGCCACAGAAGGAACCCGCTTTTTGCGGGGGGGGGGTTTACCGTGCGAGGGAGCCGCACAGTTTGTCCGCTGTGGCTCCCTCATGCAGCAAAACAAGGTGTGGGCAGACCGCCCTTTTGGGTGCTCTGTATCCCACCAGAGAGATTGGAAATGTTCAATATTCATCCCCATCCACATAAAAGGAGACACAAAAGACTGCAGCAACTATAGCACCATAGCCTTAATTTCCCATGAAAACAAAATTATATTTAAAATTCTGCAACACAGACTCAAATAATATATGGAGAGAGAAACCCCAAAGATGTAAGTGGGGTTCAGGAAAGGCAGAAGTACTGGTGACCATATAACAAACATATGAAGGCAAATGGAGCAGACGAAGGAATTCGAGCAGAAAAACAACATGTTCTTTCTAGACTATAGTGAAGGCTTTAACTGCGTAGATCATGAAAAGCTATGGAATACTCCTAAAGACATAGGAGCACCACTACATTTGATAGTCCTGATCTGCACTTAAGAAGCAGCTGCTTGAACAGAAAAAGAGAAACATAATGGTTCCCAATTAGCAAGGGGATCAGACAAGACTGCATATACTCACCTTACTTGTTCAATTTGTATGCAGAAAATATCATACAAAGAGCAGGTTTAGACTCAGAAGAAGGAGGAGTGACAATAGGAGGAAGAAACATCAACAATCTAAAATATGTGGATGACACCATACTACTAGTGGAAAACATAATGGACTTGGAATAATTACTAATGAAAGTCAAGGAAGAAAGTACAAAGGTAGGCTTACTGCTGAATATACAGAAAACAAAAATAATGACCATGGAGGATCTACATAAATTCAACCTAGATAATGAACAAACTGAAATAGTTAAAAATTCCTGAATCTTGGATCAAACATTCATCAGAATGGAGACTGCAGTCAAGAAATCAGAAGACCAGGAATGGAAAGGACAGCCATGAAAGAACTAGGCAAGATCCTAAAGGGCAACAATATACAACTGAGCACTGAAGTTAGAATAGTCCCAGCCATTGTATCCCGAATCACTATGTACAGATGGGAGAGTTGGACAATGAAGGTGGATAAAAAGATAACCAACTTATCTGAGATGTGGCAGTGGAGAAGAGTGCTGAGAATACCATAGACAGCCCAAAAGACAAACAAATGGATCATGGAATAGATCAAACCGGAAATCTCCCTGGAAGCCAAGATGATCAAATTAATGCTATCATACTTTGGCCTTAAAATGAAAAGGCATGACTTATTGGAAAAAACAATAAAGATAGGAAAGACAGAAAGCAATAGATAGAGAGCAAGACTGCATGGCAGATGGTTACACTCAATTATGGAGATCATGGGCCTGAGTCTGCAAGACCAGAGGAGAGCCATGGAGTATAAGCGGGAATTGGAGATTTCTCATTCACAGGGTCACTATGGGTTGAGGTCAACTCAAGGGCAGATAACATTTTAAAAAAAATAAAATATATCCTATTCAGTCTATCAACAGAAGAAATTTCTGGAATTGACTTAAAATATCTCTCCATATAACTGAATCTAACTTCTACTTATTTATATATTTCAATTTATGTTGAGAACCAGGAGGAGGGACTCAGGGATGATAGAGATACTGTGGTGAAAAAACTTTCAAGGATCTCCTTATGGTCAGCTCTGTGAGAAACAGCCTTCAGGATTCCAAATTCCTCAAAAAGAGCATCCTGTATGTGAATTGAAACAAAAAAAGCATTCATGGTTTGAAACAGGTGGCCAGAACATGGAGTGAGAAACTAAACCAACTTCTTGTGAAAGAAGGGTTCATTCCAGCTCTGTTGACAAATGTGTATCCAAGAGGTTCAGAAATAATAAAAGGACGTATAGTATGAATTATGTTGATGAACTGATCCTGTGCAGTCAAGACTAAGCAGTCAAGACTGCCTGTGTAGTGAAGAGATAATCCAGAATCTCAAGAAAGATAATGATAGAGTACACTCGCCCCATACGCAGGCGTACTATATGTGGTTTTAACCTTACATGGAAGGTTAAGTTGTGGTAAAATGAATGGTGGTGCGTGTGGCACGCCAAATGCAGGCACACCCCCCATTGAAAATACAGCGCACCCGCTCCATACACGGGCGCACCATATGTGGCTTCCACTTTACACAGAAGCCACACTGCAATACAGGGAATGATGCGCACACCCGTGGCATGCATGCGCCACACTGCCGCAACCACAAGCCCCATTCTATTGAATGGGGATCGAGTTTATATATGATTTGCCTTACACGGGGGGAGGGGAGTGTCCAGAACGGATTCCTGCGTAAGGCAAGTCTGCACTGTACAGTAATGGGGTTTGAGCTTACATGTTTTTCCCCATACGCAGGGGATGGGTCCGGAAACAAAGTGATCACCTCCTCCCTACTACACATCTTCCATTGAAAGATCATGAGAATTAAGATTTCCTCTTTATTCTGATTTATTCATTAGCTAGTTAGGATGTAGTCTCCCTGTGCATATGTACATTCAAGCTATTAATAAACCTTTCATTATTTGTAAGCTACCCGTCTTGTTGATTTTTGAGTCAGTTTTAATTTTTAGAGAAGCAGCATCAGACTGGAGCATGCTTTTTTCCCACTACTCTGTCAATGGAAGTTAATCTCTAGCAGGCTTACCTTTGATATTTTCGATATTTTTTGTTTGTTTGTTTCCAAAACAAAGGCTGAAGCCTTAAGAAACTTGCATTGCCAAACAGTTTGATGCAACACAGTTGGAAAGTGGAATCATTTATGAAGGAGGGTAACCTTACGATAATAAAGGGATCAAATCTAGGTCTTCATTAAGACATACCAGTGTCAAAGAATTTAATTTTAAGATCCAATCTGCTTCTTTTCTCAGCAAAGTTTTTTCATTATGATTTTTTATCTTTTCTAACACCCAGAATTTAATACCTGTAGCACAGTGTTGAAATTCCACAAAATGACTTACCAGTGGTGCACCTACTCTTCCATTCCTTAGACAGATATTCCCCTATACACATTTTTAGAGGCCTTGATATTTTTCCCACATTTATTTATGCACTTACATTGAATGGTATAGACAACAAACTGTTGCTATATGTACTGAAGTGTGTCAAATTATGTTTCTGTCTTTCACTTTGATTTATAAACTCAGTCATTTTAAAGGTGTAATTAGAATATGAGGGTTGCAGTCTGTGCATCTTGCTGTATTCATAAGAGTGTTTATGGGCACTTCTTTATCGTTTTTCATTCCCTAAAGTTTGTATTAATCACAGTGTCTTTAATATTTCTAGTCCTTTTAAAAGTTGTCTGTAGTTTAACCTTCCATCCTGGAATATTTTCAGCTTTGCCAGTGTCTTTTTAATAAATCCTTTTGGAATATAGTTGTTGGTCAGAGAGCAGTTAAGGTGACTTATTTTGTTTTTCTATCAATTCTGAATGAGTTATATAACTTGCTCCAGTGGGAATTTCAGCCCTGGTCTTCAGAGTCCAAGGGTGCATCTACGCTGTAGAAATAATGCACTTTCATGCCACTGTAAGTGCTGCAGCTCCATCCTATGGAATCCTAGGATTCCATCAGCACACATCAGAACTACATGTGGAAACATTGTCATAGTTACAAAATATATTTGGACAGTGTCGTTTTGAAATGTATGTCCAGAGCAAGCAAATCTATGCAGAAAAGAACAACGATGGTGCAAAAACTTAAACAGTTGGGCCTAATCCTGCAAAGAAAGCTGACTTGCTTGTGAAGTGAATCTATCCTAGCTTTGGGTGCATGTAGTTGTTTATACTACCATATTTACTGTACTGTACTGTATTTATTTTTCTGTTTATGTATTAAATTTCTGCTACTCAAAATGGCATTCCAGGAAAGGAACAGTAATAAAATTCTAATAAAACAACTGGAATTAAAACATAAAAACAAATTTTAAATGTCAGTAAAAAGCTAAATTACAGCAGCCAGTGACACATCTCTATATTGATAATATGTTGTCCAATAAAAGTGGAACTAGCCTCCACAGAAGAAAAAGTGAGCATACGCTCCAACATTTCACAACTGAAAAACAGGGCCAAGCAACTTCACAGTGTGGTTGAAATGGCAAAAGTTATGTATGAGGAAGAACACACAAGCTAGGAAAGGCTACAATAATATGCTTTTACCCAAGCCTGCTGTCAGGATGGCAACCCCTCCCCTTGGTTCATTTTTATTAATCAAGTTCAACTGCTTTTGTGCTTTAAACTTAATTGCTGTAATTGAAATAAGATGTGAAAAAAGGGGGGAAACGAGGGGAGAAAGAAGCTGGGACATTTTAAGAACTTCCCAAAAATTGGAATGGCGGAAGATTGATCAGGATTGGTCCTTCTAAATCAGGATAGAAAGAAGGTTTGGAGTTAGGCCTGCTTTCTAAACATTGTAACCATGTGTTGAATTTCTTTCCCTATACAATGTTTGACCTGACCCATTTGTAGATTTCCTTTTCCAATTCTTAAGTGCCAAAAGAAAAAAAATAGACATCTTGATAACACCAAAATATAGGGAAAACTGAACTAAGCACTGTATAGGTCAAGGGTGGTCAACATCATAGTGTTGGGGACTGCATCTGATCTTTCAATCCACCAAGGGATGCCTCACAGCCAACATCAGAATTTGGCCACCACTTGTGAGCATACACTTCTCTTTGAATCTTTATAGTGTCTGTGGCAGCTCTCTATGGTATAAATGTATGCCAGAGACTGGCAGGACAGAATGTTTCCTTTGCAGAAAGGAAAGGAAAGGAAAGCTGAAAGTACCTCCTTCCCCAGCACCACTAAATGCTGGCAATATGGCAGCAATGGGGAGCTGTAAAAATGGGTGGCCCAACATGGGGAAAGGAAGATGTTCAACATTATCCTGCAGCATGACTTTTAAATGACATGGATCTTAACTATTAGGCTTTTCTGGTTGTTGTTGTTGTTTCCTTTTGGCTTGACCCCAGCAATTCTGTTGCATACGGCTGCCTTTCTGTTAGCTTTTGCAAAGCAGCCAACTTCTTACTTATTGTCATTCATGCCAATATCTCCTAGTCAGATATCTCTTAGCTTGTATTTTCACTCCTTGTATTTATTTATTTATGCCTGCATGCAGGCATGCTTCTTAATATTCCCATAAATCAATAGTATCTCAGGCTCTACAAGTAAGTGCATTCAATATCACCAGCTGGCTAATGCAAACAAACAAACAAACAGGATGGAAATAATGAATGGGGCAATCATATACTCTTCCAGGATTTTTCAGCACTAAAAATGCTCTGATCAAATTATGCAAGTGGGAGGCAAATTTTCCCAAGGTTCTCCCAGGGTTGCTAAATCATTATAGTTGGTCCAATGAAACAGAGTGGGTTCACTTTTCTTTTCTTTTCTTTTCTTTCTTTTTTTTTTTTTTTTTTGGTGATGGAAGCAATGTTTTGGTTAAAGTTTAGAGAATTCATGTGAGTCTTTTGGATCTCATTAAAGGTACTCCATTTTTTTCCTTCCATTATTTGAACACTGGACATTTAGAATGCTTTTCCTCCCCTGTACTGTCAAAATGTGTAGATATTTGAATGTGAATAACCCCTAATAAAGTAAAACAATTTTCTTTGCTAGGGATACATTTATGATTTTTTAATTTTTTTATTTTACAAATCATCTAGATTTTTTCCTAAGGGAAAGTGTGATCCTCTCAATATTTCTGCAGCTTTTATTATCTCTCACTATTGGGTTTGATGGCTACGGAAGATGGAAGTTGTTTTCTGTATCCTGTAACAGACTTGCAATAGTTGTCAAGCAATTGCTTTTGAAATCATAACAGATAAAGAAACAAATATCTAGAGGAATAATCTATAATACGTATTTTCTGCTACTTGATGTCTGTAATGGTCCTACAAGGTCCAAGGCAATACATTCAAAAGGGATGTTTATTAAAGTAAGAAAAACAAATGGCATGGAAGGTCTTTCTGGAGTTGAATGACATGTGTCCCCCCACACACCTGCCTTGAAGAAAATGAAGATGTAACAGGTGCCTGGAGACCATCCAAGCCTTAATGTGGGCCATGCGGCCCCATGCAGTTTACTATCACCATGTATGCACCTTACCAGAAGGATTTCATACAAGGATGGCCACTGGTGAACATAGTTTATCCACACCATGAGTTTATCAAGGTGGTTGTTAGTACTCTATTGAACCTTTCAGGGATGTTTTGTATGAAATGTGTGCTTTATTTATTTATATTTTTAACTTTGGGGGGTTTTAACATAATTTTGCACTGTTTAAATGAAATTATTTTAATTGTTTTTAAAATCGTATTGGTAGGTTTTAACCAGTTTTAACCGTGAGCTTCCTTGGGTCCCAGTCCAGGGGAAAGGCAGCATATAAAATGCAAACATACATACATACATACATATTATTTCCAAACCTTTCCCCTCATCCTCACCTGCTGCCCTTACATTTAGGGGGAGTCCAGCACTCTGGATATTCCTAACTTTCACCTGGCTAACTATGGCCCAGTACAGATGGGCCTTTAAGCATGTAAGGAATACGTGCTAGGGTTGCCTCTGGGTGTCACTTACAGACACTCCGCAACCCTAGTACATATTCTGTATGTCAAAATGGTGGCACCCTATACACACAGGTGCCCCATTTTGACGCGACAGACGCTTAGCATCTGCATGTCATGGCGTGCTTGTGATGTCACAAGTGTGGTAGAAAAAGAACCCGCTTTTTGCGGGTTCTATTTTTGCCGTCGGGAAACCGCACAGTTTATCTGGTGTGGCTTCCTGCCAGAAGAAAAGGAGGTGTCGGCAGACCACCCTTTTTGGGCGGTCTGTATCCCGCCTATAGCACCCATCAGGTTTCTTATTGATGCTGAGTAATTCTGTCAAAACCATTGGGCCCAGCCTATTGCATTTTATTCAATTTCATGCAGTAAGAGAAAAGAGATAAATGAATTGTTCAAGATGTGCTTGCTATATAACTTTGGACAACGCTACATATGGTGGTTTAAACCACCACAACCTATTTGCTGACAACGTCTGAGCCATGTACAGATGTATATTACATAACCTGTCTGATAGACCGCATAAAACTTATGTCTCTTGGTACCATCTTACAAATTTAGTGTAGCCAAAATGAGCCTTGATTGGGATCAAGGTATCTATCTCTTCCTGTGAAGATCCAATCAGGTAAGTACTCAAAAGGCCTGTACAGATAGGCCAAAATAAAGCTGTTTTGGGTCACTTTGGAGGTATGCTGTTTAAATGATCCATGCATCTTAAGAGGCCAGAAGCTGCACCAAAGCTGTGCTCCAATCCTTAGGACTGGAGTGTGGCTTTGGCGTGGCTTCCAGCCTCTTAGGACGCATGCATAATTTAAACAGCATACCTCCAAAGTGACCCAAAGCAGCTTTATTTTGACTTGTCTGTATGGGCTCAAGATGAGATCCCATTGAGTACACATAATAAATCCTGGTATATATTTTTGAGCCTGAATGGCTGCTGAGAGCAATGAAGCAGTTTTTCATTCCATAGCTTCAAGACAGTCATGAACTCTCACACAGATGCATTAAAGCTGTGCAGCTTGTTTACAAAACTGTGCAGTTTTCTGGATGCTATTCAGCTTCTCTTGGAACTGTACAGCCATCCTTGAAAAATTTTCAGTTCTTAATATGGGAGGTACAGTTCCTGGGCAGCCACATTTGTATTTTGTGCAAGATTTTGCACAACAGTTTTGAGGTGCTACATGTCTGCTTTCTTGCTGTAAAGGAAAAGAAAAGGAAGGCTGATCAACAAAAATGTTGCTCAAAATCAGCAATGCTGCAAGAAAAGCATGTGTCTATTTTTAGTGCAGCTTTTTTGTGAAATTTTGCTGTGTAACATTTTTGTTGGACAACATTGCTGTTTTTTTATGTTTAAAAAATCAAGGTTGCTCAACAACCACAAAAAAACCCAGCAATCTTTTTTGTGAAATATAGTCACATGCCTATTTTTGTGAAGTATGAAACAAAGGCATGTTATTGCTATCAGGTTGTCCAGGCAACATGCAAGGCACTTGTTTGAGTAAAATGTTCTAGAGTTGTTCCAACTTTTGCTGTGTGACCTGCTGCTGTAATTTGTTGTTGCTACTCAGTGAGCCATGAAAACGGTATTTCTTGATGGGGAGTGGATTATGGGCATTCTTCCCTTCTCTAATCAAGAAGGGTACCTCCAAGAGAGGTGCAAATACACCAGCTTGCATGGTTATCACAAAGCTAAAGTCTACATATGGGTAGAGACTTCTCTCTTTATTGAAGTGTATATATGTAATCTCTTGGCATGGGAGGAGTTCATGACACATTCCCCATCCATGGTGAGGAGATGTGGCTTACAGATAATAGAGAAACCATGTCATTTCCAACCCCAGTGAGTAGACACTGGTCATGTAAATGATAAATAAACAACAAATAAGTCTCTCAGTCTTCATGGATAGCCACTGGTGTCAAGATCATGGCAACAGAAAGTAGCCAATTTATCAGTATTCCTGCCTTGATAACTAACCATGAAATCAGGATTACCTCACTGTTAAGTAGCCAGTGGGTCAGGATCTCAGCCTGGGAAATAGCCAAGAGGTGGTGCCAACATTACTTGAAGATCTCTGCTCTCTTTTGATTCTCCATATGTCTGGAAGTAATTCTTTCAGCTCACCTCCTACTCTGTCCAGCAGGCTACTCAACATTTCTTACTCTACTCTGGGGCTAGTATCCTTGTCCCAATGAGAAGAGGAAGCTAGAGGAAGTTCCTCCATGAGAAGCATTGTCGCCACAGCCATTACTTCTTCTAAGCAGTTGCTTAGTGCACCATTCTTTAGTTCATTCATTGCTGCTCCACTCCAGTGTTCTCCCATGTATCATCCTTCTCCTCATTCCGATCAACAGCTGGCCTTTTGAAGTTTGAAACCAACCCATTACATGCCATGCTTCCCAGCTCTGTACTATGCAGGGAATCTGGCCATCAGTAGAATACCACTAATGCTCCCAACAGCAGGTGTTGTAGGAACTTTCAGCCTTATCAAACTTGGGCTACTGATAGCAACAACACAACACTGGGAGTGACAGGCAGCAGCCATCATGTTGCATTTTTCTTAGGTAGTTGTCTCAGGAAATATTGCCTCCTTATACCACCCCTGACCTGGATTTGTAATTGGTTGAATGAAGTGAAAGGGTGCTCAACAATGGCTCCTTTTCATCCTGGAAAGAATTGACCAGTGGGGTCCCACAGAGGTCTGTCCTGGGCCCAGTTCTATTCAACGTCTTTACCAATGACTTGGATGACAGAACTGGGGGCATACTTATCAAATTTGTAGATGACACCAAACTAGGAGGAGTAGCTAAGACCCCAGAGGACAGGATCAAAATTCAAAATGACCTTAATAGATTAGAAAGCTGGGCCAATGCTAACAAAATGAATTTCAACAGGGAGAAATGTAAGGTACTGTACTTAGGGTGGAAAAATGAAATGCACAGATATAGGATGGGGAAAACCTGGCTGAATGAGACTACATGTGAAAGAGATCTATGAGTCCAAGTAGACCACAAATTGAACATGAGTCAACAGTGTGAGGCGGCAGCTAAAAAGGCCAATGTGATTTTAGGCTGCATCAATAGACGTATAGTGTCTAGATCAAGGGAAGTAATAGTGCCTCTCTATTCTACTCTGGTCAGGCCCCACCTGGAATATTGTGTCCAGTTCTGAGCACCACAAATTAAAAAGGATGTTGAGAAACTGGAGTGTGTCCAAAGGAAGGCGACTAAACTGGTGAAGGGTCTGAAAACCATGCCCTATGAAAAATGACTTAGGAAGCTGGGGAAGTTTAGCTTGGAGAAGAGATGGTTAAGAGGTGATATGATAGCCCTGTTTAAATACTTGAAGGAATGTCGTATTGAGAAGGGAGCAAGCTTGTTTTCTACTGCTCCAGAGAACAGGACCCGGAACAATGGAGGCAATCTACAGGAAAAGAGATTCCACCTCAATATTAGGAGGAGCTTCCTGACAGTAAGGGCTGTTCGACAGTGGAACACACTCCTTTGGAGTGCAGTGGAGCCTCTGTCCTTGGAAGTCTTTAAACAAAGGCTGGATGGCCATCTGTTGGGGATGCTTTGATTGAGAGTTCCTGCATGGCAGGGGGTGGACTGGATGGCCCTTGCGGTCTCTTCCAACTCTATGATTCTATGACCTAAGGCATAGGAAGCTATGTTGTCATCGTGATATAAAATATATATTTTCAAAAAAGAACCTGCTGATTCTGTTCCCTCAAAGATCAACCAGATGCCTATGGCAAACCCAAAAGTAGCAGTTCCTCAGTAGTATTTGCCATCAGTAGGTATTCCAAAGCCTACAGCATCTGATACTGGTGGGCATGGACAGTGGTTATTGATAGCCTCCTCTTCCATGATTTTTTCTAATCCCCTTTCAAAGCCATCTAGGCCTCTAGCCATCTTGCAGCAGTGAATTCCATTGTTTAACCAGGCACGTTGTGAAGAATGGCTTTCTTTTATCAGTCTTCAGTCTCCCACCATTTAGCTTCTGGTGTAGTTCTGAGTTTTAGGTGTTGTGAAAAAAGATCGAATCTTCTTTCCATATCATGCAAAATTTGTGACACCTCTATTATGTGTCCCTCCCCCTGTCCATACACACTTTCTTTTTGCTAAAATAAAGATACCCAGATGTTTTAAATCTTTCTTCGTCATCACAAAGCTGCTATAGTAGTGAACTAATTTCATTTTGACTAACAAGACCATACTACAAAGGTCTCTCTGATCCTTCCTCCCAGCCACTTATCCTTCCATATCTGTCTAGATTTCCATATGGAATGTGGCACTCTCCAGGTACTGTTGGACTTTGATTCTATCAGCTCTAGCCAGCATAGATAATGATGAGTGATTATGGTAAAGGCAATTAAGTAAGATCTGGAGGGACATACATACCTCATTTGTACTCTAGACAGTACAATCTAGACAGTAACCTTCAGACCACACTACAGAATTAAAGTGTTCTTATTTAAATACCATTTTTCCTTCCTTCTGTACTGTTTTGAAAATGTTGTTAGCCACCTTGAGTCCCATTATTGGGAGAAAAGTGGGATATAAATGAAGAAGAAGAAGAAGAAGAAGAAGAAGAAGAAGAAGAAGAAGATTTGTAGTTTAAGGAGGGGAAGTCAGAATTCGCAGCCACAGAGCTTCAGTGCCTCACCAAACTAGAAATGCAGTGGAATACTGGGATAGTAGTGCTATAACTGCATAGTTTGAATGGGCCCCTGTACCTTTGTCTTGCCCCTTGGCCCCTGGAAAAGATCCAGTCCTGCAAAGATCCTTCTCCACTCCCACCAAGACTCTGGGGATATACAGACCGTGCCCAAGTGGGTAGTTTGCATCGGCCCCTTTACTGGCTGGATCGGGGCTGCAGTCACCTCACACCATAGCCCTGAGTCAGCCTCTGGAGAGCATAAAAAGGAGCCTCAAAAGCAGCAGCATTTTGCAGCCTCCAGGGGGCTCCATAGCCATGGAGGCATGACTTTATGATGCCCCTTTGGTGCTGCGTGTGGATGCAGCACCAGAGGGGCATCATGACGCCATGTGCTGTGTGGACTGGTGCACACCAAAATGGCACCCTGGGGGCAGGTTACGGTGTCCAGTATGCGAACGCTGTGACCTAACTCCACCCACAGATTGGTACAAAGTGCTGGTCTGTATAGGGCTTACAGCTTCTTTTGTTTTTGACACATGATTATCTTCAGCCTCCAGATATTTCCTTAAGGAGCATAGATTTTAAACTAGGCCTCATTCACATAAACATGATGGTTTCAGAAAGAGCTCTTTTTTTCTATAAGCAAATGGTTTTACTGGAAGTTTTCCAGCTCTACTTAATTCCCAGCCAAGACCTTCTGCATAAAGGCTTCCCCTTTGAGCTCTCCTCACTACCACCCTATCTTTTAACAGCCATTAATAAAAATATTAATAGAGAAAAAAACACACTAATGTCAATTTAATGGTTTGACTTTTAACTTAAGAAAGTGAGGAAATTCAAAGATAAGGGTTTCAATTAATGTTTAACTTCTAACATAAAAGCATTGATCTCCAGCCTATGCAACCTCGCAAATTATAGAAGCACTGGGGAATGGGTCTGTGGACAGAGCAAAAATATTAAATCCTCAATTTCTTTGGCTTTCTGTGAGTTTATCCCATGATTTTGCATGTCAAAAATATGTGTGTTCTTGACCCAATTCAGAAAAACAACCACCAGTGAAATCCTGGCTGCATGAATCATTTAAAAGCTCTGAAAAAATTGCTTCTCCAGAGAACTGGTTTCTATTGAAGTCTAAGCAACATTTTGCTTAGTGTCTGCTTTACTTTCAACAATGTGTTGCATTGTATCTTCTTGATATCTGGATTGATTATTAATTTCAGAGTTCACTCTTGACCTCCATGTTTACTGTGGGCATTCCATCTAACAATTCGAAGAACAAAAAAATAGCATTAATTGAATCAGAAAATATAACTGTTGCACAACAAAGGATTCAAGGAAAATTATACTATAGCTTTACGATTTTCCAAGTATTAGATCAGGCTAGTTCAATTAAGGCATACACCCTATACCCCTTTTCCTGGGAGCAATCCCCATTGAAATAAATGGAACTTACTTTTGAGTAGACATGCCAAGAATTATGCTCTAAATCTCTTTGTCCAGAAGCCTGCTAGTTCCTGGTACCATACTTCAAGTCTTTTAGCACTGAAATAATTTTGCCTGGCCAGCATATTTATGCAAAATGTGACAATGGCCAAAATGATGGTGGGGGAAAAAAATCTTAAAGACAGTAGCTTATTGCTTGTGTAACTTTCCAAGCCATACTTCCATAACATCTTGGGTTTGAGAACTTTCATGGAGCTAGGCACGTATGTAATAGGTAAATCGGGGTGGCTTCATTGTCCTCCTACCACTGCTGCCCCTACTACTGTTCTCCTGCTTGAACAAGCTGGAAAAATGTCTTGCCAGTCTTGAAAAAGTCCTTTCTTAGAATGGTTTGGCCTGATAGGATCCTATCCTATCCCAGCCTTGGGATTCTGCTCTAGTTGGAGGAAGATGACGTCTGGAGGCCTCCTTGTGAAGTGTGTTGCCCCCACTGCCATCACTGATGGTGGTATGGAAGATGAGGGTCAGGTTGGGCAGAGTGCTCCAGGTCATGGTGGAGTGCATCCATTCTGGGTGCTATTCCATACTTTTGACTAGCTATGCAAGGAGTGTGATCTGTTTGGAGGATAGGAAATCGCACCCAAGGTCTGAAATGAAACCCAAGGTGGATTCACTATTTTCCTAACATGGAAACCACTAACTGATCATAGTAGGCTACAGAAATTTTTATTTTGGTCTACCTTTTAAAATGAACTGACCTAATTCATGCTTCCCAGACTATTATGTAAATTATGACCCAGTTCTCCTCCAGACCACACATTTTTTCTGAATTTAGAACTACAGTGTTTGACTCAAAACTTGAGAGCAACAAGGTCCGTGTGATAAAAGTTTGCATCCAAGAGCATGTATATTGTGGGGGTAATGCATATTAAAATGTATGTCAGTGAATGTAAATGTAAATTACTTTTTCTCTTATTTTCTTTTTAATGCAAGCTGAAATGGAAAGTGGACCAAACTGACTTATGACTATATGAAAAGCTGACATAGATGTTTATCACACTATGCTCTTAAAGAGCTACTATTCCACCTCTAGCAGCCGCCTGTTGCAGGCTGGGATTGGCAGTTTTAAGGAGCTGAACTCCTTGCTCGAGAATTCTAAATACCCTCCTTAAACGCCAATCCCAGCATGCAACAGGGGCTGCTAGAGGAGTCACACTGGAATAGTACCTCTTTAAGAGCTCGTCTGATAAACACCAAATTGATTGATTCTGTGGCTGCAGTCTAAAAGCGCCATTGTGTGGCATACCACATGTGGACCTATGCTAGGCTGAGCCATGTAACACCCCCTTCAACTTACTGAAAAGCCATCCCACTCACCTGTTCCCTGCTCCATTTGAGTAGGAAGCATCACAGATGTATCTGGCTTATGTCTCCATAGCTACTCTGTTTCCCCAAAAATAAGACATACCCATAAAATAAGCCGTAGCAGGATTTCTAAGCATTTATGCAATATAAGTCATACCCCATAAATAAGACATAGTGATAGGCCTGGTGCAGAATGGAAGGGGACGGGAAGGGAGTGGAAAGATTGGGGCCAATGGTTCTAAAGGAAATAGAGTCGCAAGAAATTCAGGATGGAATTCCAGCTTTGGAGAGTTATGGTGATGTTTCAGAAAAAGATGGCTTAACTATATTTGAATAACGGTAGCTTGTTGTACCATACTTAATAAAAATAGGACATCCCCTGAAAATAATCCTTAGTGTGTCTTCTTGAGAAAAATAAATATAAGACAGTGTCTTATTTTCGGGAAAACATGGTAGAAGCAAAATGATGATATCAGTACTGAGATCCCCAGAGGAAAAAAATTAGGTACAAAAGTATTTTTTTCTGTGTAAATTTAGTTATTTTTAGGAAATAGTTTATTTTTGCAAGTAGCACACTGTTTCTTGTGCAACCACCTTCCTAAGTGTGTCTGTACAGAAAAACATATGCATTTTTTAATGCAAGTGACTTGTCCTGAAAGACGTACAATTGATAGAAAAGTCCACAGAAATGCTTGTATTCTCGGGTGC
>NC_056526.1:112773050-112797684 GCF_019175285.1 Sceloporus undulatus
TAGAGAATTATGTCCTTACCTACATAAATGAAATAATACTCAGATTACTACCCCGCATTGGCTTTCAAGAATGAGGAAATGTTCTTCAAATCTCCACAAAGACTATTTTCTTCCTAGACCATCTCTTGCAATACTCACACACACACTAAGCTGATCAATTATGTAATCTCAATTTAGTTAAATAATTGCTTCCCGCAATACATTTTGTTTCATAATTATGTGATATAGAGTTAGCTTACACTTCCTTTATGAGGCCTCCCTAAATTAAATTCTCTAACTGATTTTGTTCTAGTTGTAATCATAACAACTTCAATGTGCCTTTTTCATTTGAACATGTAGAAGTAACCATCTGTTTCTCCTAACTTAGAACCAACATTTGCATCATATCTTACTTTTCCAGTCCAGCACAGCTCAGTGAAGAACAGCAGTTTGTAACCAGATTCTTGTTAATGTGTGTGATCTATAGATATATGTTCTAAGCTATGGATGTTCAGAGAGACACATATATGAAAGATACCTTAGTAGTAGCATGTGTTTAGCAGACTAGTCCTAGTTATTCTCTCTCATGATGATTCTATTTGTCATGGGCATTTTTTTTTAACAAACACACCAATCAAAATTATGCACAATAATTATTGTTTATAAATTTATATTATAACTATATGAATTTATAAGGAATTAATTAGCTCATGCTAGGGGTGAAAAGAATATTCAAAAGTCATTTGAAAAATCATTTTAAAGGGTGTTTCTTGAGTGTTGGGAAATCTTGATGAGGAGAATCCTGTACTAATGATACTTCGAGGTTTATCTTCATAGACCAGGACTTACTCTGTGCAAAATTCTTTTTTTTTCCCCATTTCTTTTCTTTTGTCTTTTGTCTTTCTATTTTTGCACAGGAAACAGCATTTTCATGTTTCCTGGGCAGAAAATGTGGTTTTCTGTGCACAGATAATCTGTGTGAATTTTTGGTGGCCCAGACTTTGAACGGTCTTTGAAAACCTCAGGGTTTTCTCACAGCAGGGAAGAAACTGCTAAGATTTCTTCATGGTCCCTTCAAGAATGAAATTAGTGAAGAATTATATTCCTAGCAGATGATGAATTGTTTAGCATCCTTCTGTCTAAAGGAGTGGCTACTGTCCTTTGTGGCTGCTAGATTATTAGGATCACTAGGGAAGTTATTAGGGAGTTGTGAAGTGTGGAAGCTGTACCAGGCAACACCAATTTGAAGAGTGGCTAGCTAACTCGAGGAGCAATAGGGGGAATGGTGGTGAAATCCAGGGCGGATTTGTTATCTCTTTGATGATGGATCCAACAGTCACTACTGCTTCATTGTCTCAGTCACTGTAATTTGCCCATAATTCTGGTCAATCACAATAAGGTGCCACAGGCCAGGAATCAGCTTCCCCCGGCTGAACAACAGCCTGAGGTTGGGAAAGGCAAAGCAACACCACTGGCAACTAATTTGTCCTCAAGGCTGCAGAGGTAAAACATTTGTATGTAACCGTTGCTTCTGAGGAATGCAGAATGCCAACCTCATCAGTTATGAATGCAGTAAGTGCCTGCTTTTCGTTTTAGTGTAGGATGATCAAATGTCTAATGAGAACCAGATGGGTGCATCCATTTTCAAGCAGAACGTGGAGCAGCATTCAGACGCTGAATACAATACTGTAGTTACAAGCCTTTACCTTCCTCCTGCTGTCCTGCACCCTGCACCCCTTCTTGCTGTCTGCTTGGATTTCTTGACCCCTGAAATGTCAGAGACTTCCATTTATTTTTAGAATTGTATTGGACACTGGAAATTGCTCTCACAGAAGCAAGCACACTCCCGCAGAAGCAAAGAGTTCCATCGACTGTTATTGGTCTGGGAGAGGCCTAAGGGATATAGCCCAGTGGTGACTGACCATCCTGCCTGTGATGCAACCCAGACACAAGATTCTGAGTATATCAGATAGCAAGTAGTCTTGCTGCCACTTATCTTTTTGAAGATGTCAGCCATGCTAAAACTCTCTGTTCTGAAGGTGGCAGTGAAGGTTCCCAGGTCTTAGAGAAAGGCTTAAGGTTGAGAGCTAAATCTTTACCTTGATGCAAATATAGCTGCCTGGAGTCAGGAAAACGTGAGAGAATTTGGGGCGTTATTCAGTGAAGAAGTTAAAATGCATTCTTGGCCATATTGTCCTGACCCTGATACAGGTGAATGGCTATGGTTCATTTCTTCCTATTGAGGGGACTGAAGTATCTATGACCAATAGAAAGTACTATGAATGAAGAGAAGAATCTGCAAATGTTGCTACATCTCCATTTTTACCACTCACATATCTTTCACAAATTGTTCCCAACATGATACCTTATGAGATTTCTGCAAGTAAATGTTGTATTGTTGCATTTGAAAAGAAATAGATGCAGTAGCAAGGGGTGGATATGGACTGGACCCAGAAAAGAAGTTTGGTTTTACCACCATGCCCTGCCAGAATCCGTCTAGCTTATCCTCTTTTATGGCTACTATTTGTAGTGGGAGACAGATTCCCATAGGTGCTAGTGTGGCTGTCATCCTAATAGCAATAAACTGGAAAGAGGCACTTCATCAAGAACGTGTGAGGCAAAGATTTAAACTACAACACATCTTACCCTGTTATTTGCTTGTACTAAATTGATTTCAATGTGTCTACTCTAAGTATAAATTTGTGTGCATACAATCCTATCTTGCAACTAGTTTGGCCCTGAGTTTTGCTATGTATTGTCTGCTTTTTTGGAGCAGATTAGTTCCACTTTTGGCACTAATAAAGGAAGAACTTACAGGTCTTATAAAACACTCTGCTTTGGGTAGTATGTGCATGTACAACACAGCATGCGGCAACATTTGTACGTAACCATTGCTTCTGAGGAATGCAGAATGCCAACCTCATCAGTTATGAATACAGTAAGTGCCTGCTTTTCATTTTAGTGTAGGATGATCAAATGTCTAAACCAGCAGGAGGAGATAGTGCAGGGGGAAAAAAGTAAATTAAAGATGAAAGATGAAAATTGTCAGGCATAAGACTTTTCTGTTATCCCTGCTTTTAATGAAACTCAGTGCTTGAAGAGGACCTTTAACATGTGTTCACTGTTTCAGTATCTGCTAAACATTTCATACACAATTTTTCTGCTTCTTGAAACTTTATGTTTTGTTCATCTGATGAGAAAATCCAGCATTCATAGAGCAGCATATTATTGATAATAATTTAATGAATAAAAAGCTTCACATTTGGCCCCTGAAAACAGCATGTGGGCATATTTCACAATGCAGCTTTTTGCAATCAGATTATCTACATGAGGATATCCTCAAATTTGTCTGAGCCTACATAAGCATGAAAGAAGTGGCATATGAAATGGAAGTATCTCTGTGTCTATACCACTACACAGAACTGATACAATTATGTCTGCCCTTTCTGAAGCCACTGCAGCTGTGAAAATTGCATCCAGTTATGACCACCAGGCAAGGACTTTTTTTTATTCAGACAACTGGCCTCACTTGCAGAAGAAAGAAATTTTAATTTGCAATGTGCTATGTCTTTCTTTTATTTGTGTGTTTTTAACATTGTTTTAATTTTTTAAGGTTTTTTAATGGAGTTGTACTATTTTATTATAAGCTATCTTCCATTCTATTCAAGGGGAAAAACCGGGTTAGAATTTGAATAAATAAATAAATAAAATATTTAGCTCAGATCCACATTCAGTGATTGAGAAAACAGCCAGTTAGGAGGCAGTCTGTTTCAACTCTGGCTCAGATCTGAACTGGCTGCTTCCACACTTGATAGCTTGCAGTGATCAGCAGGCACTGACCAAAGAAAAATATTATAATGTGAAGGCTTTTATGGCTGGCATCCATAGTTTTTTTGTGGGTTTTTCAGGCTATGTGGCCATGTTCTATAAGAGTTTATTCCTGATGTTTCGCCAGCATCTGTGGCTGGCATCTTCAGAGTGTATTTTAATCACACAAGTCAAGTGGTGTGATGGTTCAGTCTATGAAAGCTGATCTGCACATACAGATTATCACCAGATGTTTCGGTGATTAAAAGTTAAATATTAATTAAATGATGAACAAATTGCAGTAGCAGGGAAAGAAACTCTTGGCCCACGTTTATTACTTAATAATCAGCCTTACTGCTGGGCACCTCTAGGTGGCTCCGCAGGGCAACACTTTGAAAGGAACAGCACATGAGCAGCAACAGCAACTAGATGAGATTTTGTTCTCTCAGACTGATAACAGTTAGATATTTTATAACTAGTGTAGTGCAAGAAATCGGAAGAGGAGGAAGATTTCCATTTCACAATCTACCAGTTATTCTTAAAGGTCCTTCCATGGGTATCCCCCCCTCCTCCCGCGCTCTACCCCTTCCTTCTCCTTTTAGTCTACCATGTATTACTGACTGGAGTCTTGGGACATCAATGATCTGCATTCCGTTCATGAATCCAGAAATCAGTGACATATTATCAGATAATCTGACATATTCCAAATATTATCATTTGCTGTTGTTTTGTTATTGGGACCCTATCCATGGCAATTTTGGGGATGCTTTGATTGTGAGTTCCTGCATGGCAGGGGGTTGGACTGAATGGCCCTACTGGTCTCTTCCAACTCTATGATTCTATGACCACCACAACTCAAATGGAATCCTTTTCTTCCTGTCTGCTTTCTTCACTGTCCAGCTCTCACATCTGTACATGGTGACGGGGAATAGAATGGCTTGGACAATTTTAACTTTAGTGCTCAGTTATATATCTTTACACTTTGGGATCTTGTCTAGTTGTTTCATAGCTCCCCTTCCCATTCCTACTCTTCTTCTGAATTCTTGTTTGCAGTCTCTATTCTGATTAATATCTGATCCAAGGTACAGGAAATCTTTCATTATTTTGATTTGCTCATGTTGAATTTATATACTGCTTGGGTCTAGGCTATTTGAAAAAATGTTATCTCCCTTTAGAAGGCCACTAGAACACTGTGATCATCCGAGAGGCCCTCCTTTCTATCCCACCACACTCTAAGATGTGTTTGGTGGGAACATGAGAGAGGACCTTCTCAGTGGCAGCTCCCAGGATCTAGGGAACTCCCTGGAGAGACAAGGATGGCCCCATCCTCACTCTTCTTTCAATGGCAGATAAAAATCTTTTTATGCTGCCAGTCTTTCTAACACTGACATGGGTGCTGTTTAAGGTTGTATAAGAGTTTGATATGGAGTTTTTGTCAGGGATGATGGGAGTTGTAGCTCTTCACCTCTGGCTTGAACTCACCACCTGGTTGTGCACCGCGCTGACCAGTTTTGGCCAGTGGTTATAGCTTAGCAAGAGTTACAGAGAATAGGCTGAAGACCCCGACAAACTCTCCAAGCCTTCTCACTCTTGCTTCCACAGAAGTCTTCACCCTTCTTCAGGATCCAGCTGGTTCTTGTAGCTTCACCCAAGACACCAGACAACTCAGTAGTCTTATATAAAAGATCTACTTTATTCTACTATATACAGCTCCAAACTATCCAACACAACAATACTCTACTCCTCACTATCCACTCTACAACCCAAAAAATACATTGGGATGCATAGTCATTATTATAGTCAATGCATGGTACCACCCACTGTTGTCTGTTTCCACCCAGTAGGCGTGTACATCATTCTCATTGGTTCTCTTAGTTCATCCTACAATTAATGATTTCATCATCTCAGCCTTGACCACTTAACAATTGTCAGGTGTGTCCAATTATCCACTTTGCATTTCTTGTCCTTGGCAGTTAGGACTTGTTAATTGTATTACCATTTACACCTGTGTGGTTCTCAATTGGCTTCTGCTGAGTCACCCTGACTCTCACATACATGTTTTATTTCATTTACTGTATATCCCATGTTGCTTTTTCCTTAACAGTTTTTACATTTTAAATTTGAATATGTGATGTTTTTAACTTTTTAAAATTGTTTAATTGTTTTTAAACTTTTGTTTTTAATGCTTTGTACTTTTTTTTTTAACTTGGACTGTTTTATATTTTGTTAGCTGCCTTGAGTCTTTATACTGAGAGGAAGGCAGGCTACAAATAAAATAAATACATAAATGAATGAATGAATGAATAACCCTTCATGGTCATTATTTTTGTTTTCTTTATGTTCAGCAATAAGCCTGCCTTGGCACTTTTTTCTTTAACTATTCTTAGTCATTGTTCCAAGTGCCCAATATTTTCTGTTAGTAGTGTGTTATCCACATATATTAGATTGTTGATGTTTCTTCCCCCTATCTTCACTCCTCCATTTTCTGACTCTAAATCTGCTCTTCACATAAATGCATCCTTGCCTGATCCCTTTGTCAACTAGGAACCATTTTGTTTTTCCATATTCTGTTCTAACAGTAGCCTCTTGTCCTAAGTACAGATTCCTTATCAGGACAATCAAATGTAGTGACACTTCCATTTCTTTAAGAGCAGTCCATAGCTTTTCATAATTTATGCCAACATAAATTCTTCTGGAATTTTTTGGTGAATTCTATTAATCATCATATGCTTACAATGTGGTCCCTAGTGCCTCTTCTTTTCCTGAGTCCTGTTTGTTCTTCTGTGATTTTTCTCTCCATATATTATTTAAGTCTATTATGCAAAATTTTTAGTATAATTTTGCTTGTGTGGGAAATGAATATTTTGGTTGTATAGTTGCTGCAGTCTTCTATTTCCCCTTTTTTATGGATGGGGATGTATATTGAACATTTTCTGTCTGTTGGCCAGCGTTGTTTTCCATATTTGTTGCCATATTTTAGTTAACACTATGGTTGGTTCTGTGTATATTGTAGCAGTTTGACTGGGATATCATCTGTTCCTGGTTATTTATTCTTCTCAATTTCTTTTAGTGCTGCTTTTACCTCACTTTCTAAAATTTGGGGTTCATCCTTGTACATTTCTTCATTCCATTCATTTTGTCATATCTTTAATATAGCTCTTCTATGTATTGCTTCCACTGACTTTTTATATGTTTTTTATCTTCTTGAGCGTGTAGCATGTTCTTTTATTGTAGAGCATCCCTGCCCTTGGTTTGAACTTCTACTTGAGGTCCCAGATTTTATTTCCCCTTTTTGTTGTTGTCTTTTATTTCTCTGCTTTGATTATTATAGTAGTTCTCTTTATCTTTGCACACAACAAATTTCAGAGGTAGGCTAATATTGTGAGCTATTCTGTGACCCAAGCTCACCTAATAAGTTTTATGGCTGAATGAGGAGCTGAATACAAGCCTTTTCAGTCAAAATCAGCATATCACACTTACTCTCAGTACTACAAAACATGGTAGATTAGAAACATATTACAAAGAGTTTTATTAACAATAACATTTCACCGACCTATGCTAAACCTCTAAGGCGGGAATAGACAAAATGCAGTTAACCAGATGTTGTGAGTTTACAACTCCCCAATTCCTTTTAACTGGCTATGGTGGCTGGGGCTTATGGCAATTAAGGCCCTACAACATCTGGATGGTCTCACTTTGCCCACCATGTTCTAAGGCTGGGAAAAATATAAGCCAATGGGTAGACAATGCATGCTTAAAACCTGCTTCTATATTTTTTTCTACATCTATTAATGTGTTCGTCCCTTGTTTGGACTAAGGCCCTGTACAGACTGGCACTTTGTGCCAGCCTGGAGGTGGAGTCAGGATATCATGTCCAGATGATGCACACCCTTGATGATGCCACTAGGACCCCATGATGCTGCGTGCTGCTCCAGACGGTGCACAGCATCATGATGCCTCTCTGGCACTGTGTCCAAATAATGCAGCACTGAAAGGATGCCATACAGCCACACCACCACAACTATGGCACCCTTTAGAGGTGCTTTTAGCGGCTCCTTTTTGCACCCTCGCTAGACTGGATCAGGGCTGTGGCATGAGGTTGCCAAGGCCCTGATCCAGCTGAAGAAGGGCAGCTGCATGCCACCCCTTAGGGGATGTTTGTACAGCCCCTTACTTCCAGACAATTTTACCTAGGCTCATAGCAACAGAGTTGTTGAAGTCATAAGGTTTCCATCTATATTAGATTTAAGAATGTTCACTCCAAGAAGGAACAGTATCACCAGAGCCAAATCCTTCCCAAAAACAGTGCTTAGCAAGTTACTTTTAAAAGAGTTGAATATAATAACATGTTCATGGTATCAGCTGAGCAGTGATATGCAGAACACCATTCTATTGCTGTTCATAATAATAAACAAATAAAACTTTATATCCCACCTCTCTGTCAATGACAATCAAGGCAGCTTACAAGTTAAAAATTACATATCGAATCCCATGTCCCAATATCCCACCCCACCCCCTAAAACATCAATTAAAAAGTTAACAGTTTAAAATTATACATTACAATAAATAAATTGAGCAAATGGGCTGTAGCTAATTCAGTTGTAGATGGCTTCTTTTTGACAATCATTTGATAATTACTGCCCCACCAATTTCCACCCTCTTTGACACTGTGGTCCCATCAAGTTAAGTCCTGAACAAGAGCCTGGAAAAGTTACATTTAGGATCATAACCCCAAGAATCACCATGGCCAGAATACTCTAGGAGCAGCCCTGAAACTGCTATGAAGTTTCCCCATTACCTGGGCATTCTGGAGTGATGGGGCGGTGGTTCACACATGTGTCCATTTGTGCCACTCAGCGCCACTGCCACTGACATGAGACACCCCCTCTGAAATTAGAACCCAGAGGGAGTAACTCATGGTAGCAGTGGTAACACCGGGCAGCACAGTGAGATGCACATGTGTACAGCCATCTGGCATCCTTCTGGAGGGCTCTAGATTTTCTGGGAGGATCAAGAGCAAAAGGTGTTTTTTAAAATGTGCTTGAAGGATGGCATAATGCAGGTTTGGTGCTGAACTGGCTATATGTTATCAGGACAGTTCTCACCAGAACCAGAAATTGGGTCCTGCATCATCTGGACTGATTTTTTTAGGACAGTGGGAAGATGTGTTAGTTGGCCCATGTGGACGTGACCCCAGCCATCATTGTCACTGGTCATGCTAGCTTGGGGATTCTGGGAAATAGTCAAAAAAGTAAGTTTTTCCAAATGCTGCATCTTACTAATGCTATACCAACTTCTTTTCCATGCACATTACTTTAATCAAACTGATTTCTATTTCCACAAACATAAAGGGGTTTTTTTTTTTCTGTCCTGGCAGCTGCTCAGACATTCCCCAGGTATAGGTAAACCCCCTCTACCTTAAATCTATCACCTGAAGATAACTGGAAACAAACCTGTGAACGTCCACATGCAGAGTATGTTTCATGCCCAAACTATGCTTTTTCCTAAAATGATTGCCATATTTCAATTTGTCTATGCATAAAATAAATGTATATGAATTTCACATTTTCCCTTTTCCTTCCTTTGCCTTTGATTTGTAAAACCTACACAATCCATATTTTTCCTTTGCTTTCCCCCCTCCCAATCCATTTAGCAGAAAATGAATCTTGTATTTATGGCCCTGCTTTGCCTCTTGAGTCATATGTGCCTTCACTTGAATGGCACTGGAAAGATACTATTTCCTTTACTATCTGACTTTGAAAGGGAATAGAAAAAGCAGGACAAAAAGGAATTTGTTCTGAGGGGCAGAGGTTTGCAGCAGCTATGGAAGATAAATATCTTGTCTCCTTCTGTACCTGAGAAGCTTGCCAAAAGAAGTGAGTGTTACAACCTGAGTGGTTTTCTTCATAATCCTAAATCAGGTAATAATAGCACATTTCATTATAAGTGGCAGAGCAGACAAACGAATAGTGCTGTCTGCTTTCCCTGCCACGTTATCGGTTTCTTCTGGGTCATTATCTTGGGCAAAAGCAGTGCTATTTTATCTCTGCAGGGTGTTCTTTTGGAGGAGGGTGCTACTTATTAACTGTTCAGAGCCATCAAGGAATAAATGAATTCTTGTTTCTAATTGTTGGCAATCAAGCCATTGTTCTTTTTAATGGCATTTAATTCAGGGGAAGGGGGAAATCAAGCATTTATGTTACCTTCATGGTGACCTTTATAATATGAGTGTCAATACACATAATTTTTAAAGGAACAGACATAGTCCACCTGAGACATTTCACAAGGCAGTAGAAGTTTTGGACTTCCCTGTCATCTAGATGCTTCTGTCCAAGATGCATCAGTTGATCTAACTTCTTTTCATGCCTAAGCACCAACCTGTGTTCCCTCCCTTCTGGGTGACCTCTGGGCCATTATGATATATCAGAACACCTGTCTGCCTTGGAAATACTGCAGAAAATGATGATCCCCCACTTTCTGGTTTTCTCTCCTTCTTAACATTTGGAAATTCTCTCATAATGATCAAGGCCAGTCACTGTATAAAGAGTGCACATCCTATCATGTTCAGTGGGTGCCCTGACCTCTGTTTGCTGTCAACATACATCACACTAACCTTTGCCTATGCTACAAACAGTTTGTCTACATATCGTCTCCCTTTCCTGCTGATAGTGAAATTTGCATTAGGATCACTGGGGGATAGAGGTGGACATAGATCTATTTCCTTCTTCAGAAACATCTACACAGATCTTTACATAGACTTCTGGTGGCATGAATGAGAACCTGCCCTACACCCCTGCCTTTAGAGCTATTCATATGGAGTGTTCTTTCTACATGGCAGCAGGGAGTGAATCCTTCACAGGGATCACTGATATACAGGCTTGTGCCAACCAGAATCATATGCAGCCCTTGCACTGACAATGTTTGCACCCTGGCTGTTCATGATTTGTCACAGCTTCCAGCAACACAGAGCTGAACCATAGCACATACACCAAGCTTCTTTTGTCACATTGTTTAAGCTAAAGAATGTTATAATTGGGGGGGGGGATCATATATGAAAGTTATTTTCTGACATCTCATTCCCTGTTGTAAACAGCATGTGCATTGATTTTTCTGACTTTTGTCAACTGTCTGTCTCAGATCTAAGATGTGTGCATGTGTGCCTTCAAGCTGCCTTTCAAAATATGGTGGCCCCATTCATAGGGTTTTCTTAGGAAAGCAATACTCAGAGGTGACTCTGCTTACCTTCTAAAACCAGCTATAATCTGGTGCCTTTATGGTATTTTGACCCTCTCATACTTAAGATAACTAATATTAAGCTGAATAAAAACTTTAAAAATGGAGCTCCTTCAATGTAATGGGATCAAAAGAGTAACTTCTTGGTGTTATTACAACTCCGTAAAAATTGTATGGTTTCACCAATTCTTCATTTTTTCAAATAAATAAATAAATAAATAGATAGATAGATATTTTGGTCTGCGCTCTCTCTCTCTCTCTCTCTCTCTCTCCCTCCCCCTCTCTCTCTTTTTGACCTTATTGCTTATAACTACTTTCTATCTTTGTACTTACAAGGATGGCCCTTACTCAAGATAATATACAGCCAACAATGTGCTTTTGATTAGCAATTAGTAAGAGGTACTATAGCAATATTATGTTACCTTTCTTCAAAAGACTGTTTTTGATGTACCCTTATGTTTGCTTTCATGCATGCAAGAAGTGCATACTGTACTTTGCAATCAAGAGAACAAAGGATGAATCAGAAATATACTCACTTTCGATAGTACGGATGCGTTATTTCTTTATATGTTACATATATCTCCCACTATGGTTCTGAGTGATACCTCTTTTTTCCAACCTAAGATTGACAGCATGTAGGATGGTGGTAATCACCAGGGAGAGGAACCAATTGCTGTTGCAAGAAAGTAGCCAACCTGTACAATAATGCAAAGCCTGTCATCACAGCCTGGTTATTATTGAAGGAAAGAAAAGAGATATAGAAGCTACACAAATGGGTATAAAGGGATGGACAGAGGCCACCCCTTTATCCACCTCATCACTCCTGTGGCAACCGCAAGTTTCAGGAACAATGCACTTAAAAAAAGAGCTGCAAAACACGGCTCCTTTTTCTGCCACTGCCAAGGTGCCATTAGCGCCCTGGAGTGGCACAGTGATCTCCATTGTACACCATGCCATTTGGATGCAGCACACAATGCACATCATCAGTGTGCATGCCATTTGAAGGCACATGCACTAAAATGGCGCAGGGAGAGCACAGTAGGGCTCAGGAGCATGGGGACGCTCTGCTTTCTCAAGCCCTTAAATTGGCCCCAGGATGGCACTTTTTGCCCCTCTGTATCGTCACAGATGTGCAAAATAACATAAAACAAAATTATCTGTGTGCTATCTTCTTGAGATTACCATTATGGTCTACAATATTTACTGTGAAATGGTACTTTTTGGACTCTAACCCCAGGAACCTATGGTAGTGAGGAGAATTCTGGGAATTGTGGTTCAAATAGCTCTTTCCAGTAAGGCATATTTTTTAAAATCTGTACTAGGTGGGAGGAGAGAGAGAGAGAAAAGAAGAAGAAAAGAGATTTCATCTTGCACTTGGAAGCAGACTAGCCTGCTTGTGCTTTTTTACACAGCCCAGTAATTTTACACAGCCATCGTAATGTTTCTTCCTTTCCTCTCATGTGAAATTGAAACAATCAGATACCAGGTAATGCAAGGTAACATTGTGATTTAGTGAACTCCTCTACTCCACCTCCAGCAGCAACCACTGTTAGTCTTTTGTAGATGTCCTTTGGAGAAATGAAAACTTATGAGGAGGTTGTGGACCACGGGTGGAAGGAACCTATTCTCATAGAGAACATTCATGGATTCTGCAAGGAAGTGCCATAAGGATACCAATACAGGGCTGAATTCACTAGTAATAGATTTATGACTGAATGATGGTATCACTCATTAGGATTATACTGTTCCTTGGACATATAGGTCCAAAACACACTGGAGATAGTGACCCAATAGCAACCATTTAGGTTGTGAGTGGAAATGTGCAGCTATGATTGTTGTTGTGTGCCTTCAAGTCACTTCTGGCTGAACCTATTATGAGGGTTTCTTTGAAAGATTTCTTAAGAGGGAGTTTGCCAGTGCCTTTCCCTGAGGCTGAGAGCATCTGAGTCACCAAAGATGACCAGTGATAGATTGACAGAATGATAGAATCGTAGAGTTGGAAGAGACTACAAGGGCCATCCAGTCCAACCCTCTGCCATGCAGGAACTCTCAATCAAAGCATCCCCGACAGATGGCCATCCAGCCTCTGTTTAAGGAAGGAGACTCCACCACACTCTGAGGGAGAGTGTTCCACTGTTGAACAGCCCTTACTGTCAGGAAGTTCCTCCTAATGTGGAGGTGGAATCTCTTTTCCTGTAGTCTCTGGAGCAGAAGAAAACAAGCTAGCTCCCTCCTCAATATGACATCCCTTCAAATATTTAAACAGGACTATCATATCACTTCTTAACCTTCTCGTCTCCAGGCTAAACATCCCCAGCTCCCTAAGGCGTTCCTCATAGGGCATGATTTCCAGACCCTTCACCATTTTAGTCATCAAACCCTGGCTCCAGAGTCATAGTCCAACACTCAAAGTACTATGCCATGCTGGCTCTACTATGACACAGCATGGCAAAGCTATTGTGTAAGCAAGTATTGGCTATCTCCTTATTTCAATTGGAAGGCTTGATTAAGCTAGCAGAAAGGTCCAAGAACATTTTGGCTGACATTTGAAAAATCCCCCCCCCAAAAAAAACCTTGTGTGTATGTTTGTGTGTGCGCGTGCATGCGCGTATGTATGTGATGAGTATTTTGTACATTATGAAACATTCACAAACACTGTCTGATTCAGTGAGCCTTCACTTATGTGTCAAGAAGTTTTAAAAGTCCATACATAAATATGTAGAAGGGTTTTTTTTGGGGGGGGGGTATATTAAAAACAACAGCAAAGAGCACAGAAGATCCTTAAAGGTGAGGAAAGGGGAAGCCTGTGCAAACTGTCTTAACAGATCTGCCCATCTGTATTCCAAATGAATATCTCTTTGTCCTGCTAGCATATCTATTCAAATAGTTTTGGCAGGTTTTTGAAGCACTAGAAAAGAAAAATGAACAGAGAAAAAGGAGGACAGACACAGAGAATTAGATAGCTGTAATCAATCAATCAGTATAGAAAAGGTATAAAAATAACACAAAAAGATGATTTTGGTCTGATGTTGTATGCTGAGTTTCTAATATTATTGTAGCTGGCAGAGCTTGTAGAAGACTGCCCCAAAGCAATTTCTCATTGCTAGAAAATGCTGTGACTATCAGATTTATAAAATCATCACTAGAAAACATGAATAAATTTTCATCTTCCAAGAAAAATATCGTCTGCATTTCAAATAAATTTATCTCCTGGAAAGGTAAATTCCTCTAAAACTTTCCTCCTTGTCAGAAAATTCTTTCCAGTGATGTAGAAAATCTTTACTTTGTTTAATGGGGCAGCCTTATCAGTTTTCATTCAATTCTGACATACCGTAGGACCCAAAGAATAGACTAGTAATTTCCTACTTATCTGACTACGGTTGTAATATTATTATTTTTAAAACCTGAGGATTTTCTGAACTATAATCTATTCTGCCTTTAATCCGTAACTTAATTCCTTATCTGTGGACATAACAGCAGCAAAACAGGTTTTTAACCCATCCTTTCATGGTCCCCTTGAAGCAATGATGAAAAGAAAGCAATGGGAATGCCTGAGCTTGGAAAAGTCACTTTGAGGAAAACATAGCCTACCTCAGCCATCATGAACAATGCATATACTGACAGGGGAACTTTAGCAGTTGTAGTCCCAAAAGTAACTTTTTCACGTTCTGATTTGTACACATATCTACATTTAGATATAGGGGCTTTTCACTGGATCATAGAAAGTAAATATAAGTTATAATTACTGATTCAATGGAGGAAATTCATTTGCCATGGCTGGATGAGGATTCCTGAAACTGATGCCCAAAATATTTGTAAAGCCAAATGTCCCTTTTATCCCACTAAATCATAACTTACATGGCATATAAATAAACCTATTTGCATCATTTTAGCACCTTTTCATGCTACACAATCCTAGTACTATGATTCCATTTTAACGGGCGTGCCTGCATTGTGTGGAATCCTGGGATAGGTAGTTTCAGTAGGGGTCTCTTTCTGACAAGTTTCAATATCACTTTCTATCCTGCAAATCCCAGGATTCCGTAGGACAGAGCTATGGTTATTAAAATGGAATCTCATTACTTAAATGGCATAGTGTGAAAGAGCCCTCAGATGAGTTGTATTTCTCACATCATTCAGTTTTATATTACAAGGCTGGCCTAACATTTGGGAGAGTGAAACTGCTGCCTCTGACACCAGATTTGTGGTGTCATGAAAGGACAGCAAATGGTTTGGTATTTCATGTATTCCTGTTGTATTGCTTTTACTGCCAGTAACAGGGTGAGATGCTCATGTACTACTAGAGAAACTCAGCTCACTTTGGGTAATGTACCCTTTTTAGTTAGATGAGTGCAGGAGAGACTCCGTTGCTCAGGTTCTGATAGGTTCACTATATTCCAGCCCCAGAAATCTATCCCACATTAGGCAGATTAACATATTTATGAATGTTATTAATTTTAACTTTATTGTGCAAATTCAGAATATTAATAATTACATTTTCTCTTACCATTATGTTTCAGCCTTGATACCATTTTTTTCTTTAAAAAAAAATAACCACTATATTGAGAGAATCAATGGAGAATAACTTAGAACTTAGAATGGTTTTTGCTTTTGTGTGCCTTTAAGTCATTTCTGATTTATAGCGGACCTAGGGCAAACCTACCATGGGCATGTTTTGTTCAGAGGGGATTTTTCATTGCTTTCTCTGATGCTGAGAGAGTGTCTCCATGGCTGATCAGAGATTTGAACCCTGAAGTCCTACTCCAATACTCAGACCATTGCATCAGACTGTTTTTTTGTGATGCAGATGTAAAATTAGTAATAATAACAATAACAATAGCATACATATTTCTTACTCACCTCTCCCCACTCACAAAGCATCAGTTGTGCTGCCATCATAGTTTGGATGCTGAGAAAGGCCAAACACTGACAAATAAAGAATTGTCTAAGGTTCATAACAGAAGTAGACTTAAAGACAGCTCAGTCCTCTTCTATTAGGAACTAGTTCCCCACTGAACAGAAATCCAAGACTCTCTCCCTGTTATCTAAGCCTCTGTTATCCACAGCTCTCATTTATCATCTCACATTAGTCTTGTCATGTCAACAGAACCCTTGGTAAACAGTGTTCCTTTTCATCCAAATGTATATCTTGATACACCCCAGGCAATGCAGAGAAATAACATTGCATTGTATATTTGGATTTTGTTTCTCACAACCAAGAAAACATGAGATGCAACAGAGGGATCTGAAGTGGTATATTTAATCACTCACTTCATTCAACAGGATATTTTATATCAGGATAATTTATGCTAAACTGGTAAGGAGATAGCTTTCATCAGATCATTCTGTCAGATGAAAACTAAAAACAAACAAACATACTGTACTGAGATGATTTATGCATTCTAAAACCAAGAGATGTTACTATCTTCCTCACTCCTACAGTTTCCCATGGCCCCTTGAACATGCTTGGCTCTGGGAAACACCATTTTTTGGCCTTTCTTCTTGATAGTCCTGGAGGTTACTGGAACAATCTGTTTCAAGATGGAGAAACAAAGCATAAGGCCTAGAATGTGTAACAGACCACAATAGCAGCCTCCTCCCATAACTCAAACAAAATGCACTTTACAGTCTCACATTATTTCATCTTCTTGATTATTATCCAGCCTATAAAGAAGGAGTTAGTCCCACCTAATAACTGTCATTGTAGAGTCACCTATCCCCTGCTCAGCCCTTGTCATACAAGCAAAACACAAGGCTTGGCTTTTTCCTACAACAAAGGCAATCTTATCTTCACATGTGAGAAAGCAACTGACTTTATTTCTTTAGCTTATATGAAAACCTTCTGGGGAAAAAATGTGTTGCAAGCATCTTGTAGACAAAATCAATTGTCCATCTGTCATGTGTTTTAGGGATGTGAAAGTTTCTTATTCTTAATTTCATTGTGTTAATGTGATAAGACACAGAAATACTAGACTCAGATTCATTCAGTGCTAGAGAACATTTTTAATGCCAAGATACAGATGAAATCAGAGATTTTCCTACTTGAAATAGAGACTGATCAAATCGAGAATATGGAAAGACATTACAATATATGATTAAAGCAGCAAAAATAATATGTGCCCAGAAATGGAAAAAAAACACTGGCATGCCAAAACAAGAAGACTGGTTGTTGAAAATTGGTCTTGCTGAAATAGACAATGTTGATCAAAGATAAGTCTTTGAATAATTGTAAGAAAGATTGGGAATTGTTTATTATATATTTCCATGACCAAGGAGGATCTACGTAAATTCAAACTGGGTAGTGAGAAAATTGAAACAAAAATTTTCCATACATTCAATCAAATATTGTTAAGAATAGAGATTGCAGACAAGAAATTAGAAGACTAAGTCTGAGAAGGACAGCTATGAAAGAACTGGACAAAGCCTAAAACATAAAGATGTAATGATGAACATTAAAGTGAGGAACTCATCACATTCCCCATCACTATGCATGGATGCGAAAGCTGGACAGTGAAGAAAGCTGACAGAAAGAAAATAAACAAAGGGGTGAAACAGACAGGTGGCAAGAGGTGGCCAGAAGCTGCTCCAGGCCTGATTATCCTGGGGCCATGGCAAACACAGGCGGAGGCCCAAAGAGCACCTCCTACCATGGTCCCAAATGGGCCATGGCAAGAACTGCAAAACAGCTGCTCCTTTTTGGGCTGCCTTAGGCAGACCCGACACAGCCCTGGGCAGCTTTTGGGCACTCTGGGGGCATGCATTGTCTAAACGCCACACCCCTAGAGTGACCAGAAGCCACTCCCATCTGTTTCAAAAAGATAAACAATTAATTCCTAGAACAGATGAAGCCTAAATTCTTCCTAAAAAACCAGGATGACTAAATTGAAGCCTTTGTATTTTGGCCACATCATGGGAAGGCACAACTCATTAGAAAAGACAATAATGCTATACAACAGGGGTAGGCAACCTGCGGCCCTCGGGCCGGATGCGGCCCGGCGAGGCCTTAGGACCGGTCCCAGCCTGGTCCTGCCACCGATTGCCGCCGGGGCCTTTGGGGGGCAATTGTCTATAGAAGCCTCAGAAACATGCATTTATATTAACATTTTTTAAAAAAATCAGCAATTTTTTTCATAGGTCCTCCATTTTTTTAAAAAAAGTATCTTCCATTTGAAAATTTTGTCCTACATTTGTCCTGGTTTATTTATATATATATATTTTTTTTAAAAAATATTTAATTATTTATTTTTTGGCTTCGCCCTCCCAGTTGTCTGAGGGACAGCAATCCGGCCCCCGGCTCAAAAAGATTGCCTACCCCTGCTATACAAGAAGACTCAGGCACTGTATTGACCACTGAGAAACAGCAGCCTGCCGGTGCCCGTTTTTACTCCAGAGGGACGGCGTAGCCCCCAAACCACGCACAGTCACTGTAGCATAAAAAGAACCTGGTGCATTCATGACGTAAGCGACATGCGGTGACGTGTAGATGATGCACGTTGCTTATGTCAAAATGGCAGCATCTGTATGGACGGGACACCACAATTATTGTGCCGCAACACCATACTAGGGTTAGGGATTGGGAGATCATGGGGCTGAACCTGCAGGGCTTGAGCAGAGCAGTGGAGGATAGGAGCTCATACACATGGTTGCCATGAATAAGGGGTCCACTCTAGAACAGTTAGCAACAAAGACTTATTGTGGATATGAATCAGTTTTAGATTTTGTAAAAAGGGTTTGTATGAAGTAAAGACAGAAATATTTTATCATATATAAGGAAGTACAGAAATTGTGGTATATATATCCATCAGTTGGAGGGGTCAGTAGTGTTTTTTTCTTGTTGTTGTTCAGTAGTTTAGAGGCTTTTTGTTAGTGTTTTTCATTATTATTTGTATTTTGGATATAGTCATAAAAATTGTTTGTGACAGTGTTTATGTTGATAATAATAAAAGAGAGTAAATTAAAAGAAATATTACTTCATGATAGTGCATGAATACTGAAGACTCATGAAGCATGGCTTTATAATTTGCACAAATAGTGTTATCATAAGTAATAGCTTTTTAATATATATATATATATATATATATATATATATATATACATACATATATATGAATTGTTGAAAAAAGAAATGCTTTGACTCTCTTAGAGAGGAGGGCTAAACAAAAGCGATACTTCAACCAAACTAAGAGGAACTAAAATATGCTGTTGGATATTTTACAGATAACAGGATCCTTTTAAAGCTTTGGGATATGTGGTGTTGAGAAAGGGTTTTAAAATCAGATTTATAATTCACAAAGGACCAAACCATGTCTTTCAGAATCTCAACAGACTTGTCCAATATTACTTTGGCAGAAGTGAGTTATTTTGAGTGGGATTGTCATGAAAGAAGCCATTCAGCACTTTGTCACAGAATATCCATTCCTGTGAGGCACTTGGAGAAAATTAGCACAGGCTCAAGGACTACATGGCATCCTTTTGGCTTTAAAAGAAGTAGCAGAAGTTATATCACTCTGAAAACATGAAACAGTCAAAAGATAAATAGATCAGACTGGCACTATTGGAAACCAATGGGAAGGGTGGGACCTTAGTCCCCAATCAGATCTTTGGATCTATATGCATCATAAACTTTAATGTTTCAGCATCATACGAAAACAAAAAAAAAATGTAATGTAGATAATTCTATCAGACTGATTGGAGAACAATTTAGGATGTGAAGCATCAGCTGAAACAGGGATACTTCAACCTACTCAGTGGAAGTAGGTCCTGCCTTGAATTCAGACTTAGGGGCTGTGCAGACCACACCTTTTAGAGCCAGATCTAGGCCACAGCAACCGTACACCACAGTCCGAATCTGGCATTTTAGTGCCCTGGAAAGGGCACCATAGCCTCCGTGCCATAGTTTTATGGCACTTCTTTGGTGCTGCGTCATCTAAATGCAGTGCCAGAGGAGTGCCATGATGCCATGCGCTGTGTGGTGTGGAGTGCTGTTTCACGCCGCCCTGAGGTGGAGTTGGGGCATGTGTCGTGTGGATGTCACACCTCAACTCCATCCCAGGCCGGCCTTAATGACCGATCTGCACAGGCCCTTAGACCTGCAATTATGACAATGATGATAAATATTTAATGTTCATAATTTAGCAGTTGGTAATGAGCATATTATAGTATTTGTTATTTAGTTTTTAAACAAGTTTGTATGTTTTTAAGCATAACAAAGTAATCTGAACCTCATCGTTGGAGATATTTTTTTTCCTGCTATGCAGTGAAACTGACAAGAGGAGACAGAAGCTTTGTTAGACTGACAATGTCAATTTCTTTTCACTTTAAAAATTAAAATACTAGTATGTGTGCCAACATTGGTCTGCATACCTGCCAGTCTGAAGTGAACGAACACATTTTTGAAGATCCCAATTTCCTTTTCCTAATGGTACAAGTACCAGTGGCAGCTCAAAAGGGGAGGCACAAATTAGGTCTCCCCAGCAGTTGCTGCCAAGGAGAGTAGAAAGTTTGAGGTCTTCTGAAGAGCACTGAGTAGACACTGAATTTTATTTTGCCAACCTGTCACTTGTCTGCCTTCATAGGCTTGGCTTGTCTGTTCACCAGCCAAGTAGAATGGCTAGAAGATAAAAGAGTAGAAAAACAAGAGTAGGAAAACCAACCAACCAAAATTTAACAGTAACAAACTGTAAAAAAACTGTGTCCATCTGTTACCAAAAATGACACATTAAAGACTAACATATTTGTGATATGACTGGGTTTTTCGAGACCACAGAACTCTATATCAGATGCATGGAATTTTGTCCTGAAATCCAGATTCATATATAACACACAATGTTGGAAGTTAGGTTGTAGACAGTGAGGTTAGGGAAAAATTGAATGGAGAAGATAACAAGAGTGTACATTGCAAAAGCAGTCTCTCTTTCCTCTTCTTCTTTATACTACTTTCACTATGATCCTTACAGGTTGTTAATGGGACATTGAGCTATATTAAGTACAGGAGATCTGAAGCTGGCTGTACAACAAATCTGCTAAAAGGCCCTTGTGTCAAGTGCATTGCAGCAGTCCATTTGACATATAATTAAAACATGCAGGATTGGTTGCAGCTGGTAGCATCTATGGACTTTATCATACCAGGCTTTTCTCCTGTTAAAATCACATTCTTTCCAAAAGTGCTATGCAATTGAGACTATTCGCTTCTTCATCTCAACTTTGTAATCTTCATAATCGTTCTGGTATTACAGCCTTGGTTCACACTAATACCTTATCACACATAGTATTTGGCACTGCCCAACCAATACTGTGAGTGCCTAGTTTGGCACACACAGATAGAACCCCCCCCCCCCCAAATGTAAATTAAAAGGTGCCTTAGCTTTGAAAAGTACTTTTTCTCCTGGAAGAGGTTATAACTTCCTGATTCAGAAGAGATTAAATCACTGGCAGATGAAAGTGATTAATCTGCCAGCAATTAATCTTATTTGCTCAACTCAGGAACTCCTGTGTCCCTGATCACTGGCAGCGCAAGGGCAAGCAACACCTAAAGCCCACCCACAGATCACCCAAAATTGGGATTAAAGAAGAATTGATTTGTTACACTGCAAATACTTGCACCACCATAGTGGGAAAACAGGTCATTCACTAAAGCTTTGTGCGAATGACAAGAAATGCCTGCCAAACAATCTCCCACTGAGATAACAACAAAAAGAAGAGGATGTCATGGGATAAGTGGAAGCAAAATATACTGTTCACCAGCTGTTATTGCAGTTTATGGCCTCATGTGATAAATTCCTATATCTGGCCTGTGGTGAATCAGCTCTGGGCTTTATTGTAGATATTAAACAGCCTATTCATCATGTCCACAACATCAAATTGTAAAAACTGAAAATGATCACAGAAAATTGGACCACTGGGCACGTCTCTAGACACTGTGATGTGACATAAGCTTCCTGTTCCTCTACAATATATCATGAACTCCTCATACTGCAACAATTGGGTCTCTCTAAAACATCCTGCCTCTACGCTATTTATTTAAAATATTTGTGTATTACATGAAGTAAACATTTTTAAAAAGTAGCAATCTCCTTATCTCCCTCACTTGTATACTTCATTACATCGGGGCAGTGCAGATGGATGGTTCTGTGCCGCCCATCTTTGCCTGTGTCTGTGCTGCAGCATCCCCATGCTGCAGCACAGACGCACTGCAAAAGAAGAGCTGCCTAGAGCAGCTTTTTTGTGACGCTGGAAGCAGGAAGGGGTGCCACCATGATGCCACTTCCTGCTAGTGACTTCTAGTCACTGTACGGTGGCGGTGGCATCATGGCGGCCCCTGTATGGATGGGAGGCCACCATGATGCTGTATGCACTAGAGTTTGGGAGTGTGGGGTTGCTGTGCACTCCTGAACCCTAGTATCAGCGGTGCCATGTCACTATTGGCTGGTGTGTATCAGGCCATCTTTTCCTTTTCTTCTCCTTTTATTTCCAGTCTAAAAGACCAGAGATTTTAAAACTACCAAGTACAATTCAAAGACTATGGAATTCCCTTCCCGTAGAGGCCAGAATGGCCCCTTCATTGATGTCCTTATATATTGGCAGGTGAAAGTCTTTTCATTCTGACAGTATTTTAAAACACTTTTTTAAAAGCAACTTTTTAAGAACGAGGTGAATTGTTTTAAATTGGGTTTTATATGTTTAAGAATATGCTTGCTATTATGAATACTTCATTTCCATTTAAATGTTTAATGTTCATTTTTGGATTGTTCTTGTGTTAAAATATAAGCCATTTTGAGTACCTGTTTTGGGGGAAAGTGGGATAAAAATATATGACAATAACTTGATCTGTATAAGGACACCCTCACCCATCCACAGGATAGATACAGTATAGATATAGATATACTGTAGATATAGATATAGATATGAGGCTGACCAAATCAGGTGGTGATTTTAGTGGTGGTCACATACACACACACTCAGAGTGCAACACACAGACACGCTTTTCTATGCTCATCTGCTTGTCCATTGTTTATTGGCAGCATTTGTTTGTGCTCTCATCCCTGCTTTCTAAGCAGAACAGAATATAGCCACTTATTTCCTTTGTGGCAAATGATGAAACAGTTTAGCAATTAATGACCTAATTTGTCTGCTCCCAGGTGGGAAAAAGAAACTGAGTACAGAATAATATCAGTCATAGTCATTTTGATCACTGTCTAATAATAAGACTAACTTTTATTATTCTAATTTCCTTCTTCTCTTTGCTCTCTGCTCTCTTAGTTTGCAACAAGGAGCACAGGCTCTTGCTTTTGATTGTTTTTAAAAAGAAATAATTATTCCTAAGTAAAATTTATTATTCTTAAAAGCAACCACAGAAGAAAGCACTTTTTTCATTGTTAAAAATGCATGCTGTATCTGGACTATTTTACCTTGGAACACTGGGCCCGAACAGATAAGCCCAAATAAAGCTGCTTCCGGTCACTTTGGAGGTATGCTGTTCAAATGATACACGCATCTTAAGAGGCCAGAAGCTGTGCCAAAGCTATGCTCTAGTCCTAAGGCCCCTTAAGATGTGTGTATCATTTAAACAGCACATCTCCAAAGTGAGCTAAAGCAGCTTTATTTTGGCCTGTCTGTTCAGGCCCACAGTTGTACTACTATTCGGTATGGTGGATAATGGAATATCCTCTAGTAGAAGCTACCTTTGTAATCGGAAGTGAAAAAACAACACTTTAAGCCTCCATTGCCTAAAACATTAAAAATAAAGAGGACTTTCTAGGCACTTAGATTCTGGGAGAGACAATTAGTTCAGTCCCACCACCATCACAGTCACAGTTGTGGGGATATGAGAAAGGGCCTTTTGGCTAGCTATTCCTAAACTCTGCAATCCTTTTCCTAGGAAAGCTAGAATGGCCTTCTCCATAACCAGATTTCCCTTTTTATTCCAGCAGGTTTTCTCGAACTGCTATTTTTAAGAAATGGCTTTTACTAGTGTTTTGGAATCATTGTTGTTATTGTTATTGTTGTGTGCCTTTAGTCATTTCTGACTTATGGTGTTCCTTAATAAGTATATCATAGGGTTTTCTCGACATAATTTGTTTAGAGTGCCTCCTTCTTAGGTGGGATGGAAATAAATAAATAAATAAATAAGAAAGACTTCACCAAGGTCACCCAGTTGGTTTCCATGATCTGGCAGGGATTCAGACCTTGGTTTCCTGGTTTCCTAGGCCAGCACTCGAACCACTACACCACACTGACCCCCGAGTGTGTTTTATAGTAGTGTTCTATACTGATTTTTAAACTGAGAATCGGCATGGTATATTGCTTTCAGAGTTGAACTACAGCTCTTGAGATGAGTGTTCAAATCTCTGCATGGCCAGGGAAACTGTGTGGCTTTGGGCACTCTTTCAGGCTCAGAAGAAGGCAAAAGCAACTCCCCAAAATCAAATCTTGTCAAGAAACCCCCTTGATAGGTTCACCTTACTTTTCTTGTAAGTATGTTGATAGCATGTTGCATTATTATAATTTTCCCACAATGCTTTTGTAATATTTTGTAACAGATGTTGTGCCACATACAAATAAATTTGATGATGATGATGATGATGATGATGATGATGATGATGATGATGATGATGAT
>NC_056526.1:112797694-112801106 GCF_019175285.1 Sceloporus undulatus
AGGTTCACCTAAGGGATGCCATAAGTCAGAAGACACACAACTGCAACAATTGATTTTTAAACTACTTTTTAGCTTTTGTGATTTTTTAAAAAGATGTATTAAATTGTTTTTCCTGTTTTTAAAATATACTTTAAGTAATAATATCAAGGAAAATTTCTATAAAATGCAGTATTGTTGGTATAATACACCATACAAATTGGCTAACATATATCAAAATAATAAAGATCGATGTTGGAAATGTGAAACAGAATCTGGAACATTTAGACATCTATGGTGGAAGTGTAAAGTGGTGAAAAAGTACTGGTTAAAAGTTGATAAAATATTAGAAGAAATATTAGAAACGGAAATACCTTTGATCCAAAAATATATTTATTGAGTATCAGTACAGAAGAAGCATTGGAAATAAAATATAGTAGATTAATCTTTTATCTTACAACAGCCACCAGATTACTATATGTGGCTAAATGGAAAAATAAGATGGTTCCTGATGGAAATGATTGGTTACAGAAAGTGTATGATTTTATGGAAGCAAATAAGCTGACACAATGCATACAAAAAAGAGCGTTAGAGAAATTCCAAAGAGACTGGCATCCTTTCATTAAATATTTAAAACAGAATTGGGGGCATTAATAGATAACAGGCCTGGAAAGACCTTAATTACAAAATAGATTGGTAAAGGGTGGGTTCAAATACCAAAAGACTTATAGCTAAAGAGAATTTACCTCATAAGGTCATATAGTGGGATATAGCAAAGTTTAATGATTTGGTAGGAAGATCTCAAGTGTAACAAGTTTAGTTAGTCTGTAGTCTGTCAGATTATGTTGTATTGTACTTATTGTCTTTTCAAAAGTATCTTGTTTTTGTATAATATGTATGTATGTATAGTATGCATGTATTTGCTTGTTTTTAATCAATTAAAAAAATAAAAACAAAAACAAAATGTACATTAATTTAACGTGTATGGAGCTCCGAGAATATTTTTGTGTGCCTTAAGGCCCAAGGGTCCCCAGTTTATTTTTAATATTTGCCCCAAAATGTTCCCCAGTATATCCTTGGGAGCATGGAAACAATGTTACTACATTTTCAGATCTCACCAGGCCAACTTTTAATAGGAAGTGACCCAACACCTGTGGCCTTCCAGATGTTGCTAGAAGTGGTGGGAGCTCTGAGTTCTCCTGGAGTGCCAATGTAGTCCCCTTACCAATAGCGGTTGTTTAAAAGTTACAAGCATCTTTTCCGCCCTTATATAAATAACCTAGTGCTGATCACTTCCTGATGTAGTAACAATCCAAGTGTCCCCTCACAGTGTGCTCCTGCAATTTATGTGGCTAAAAGGTTAACTATGGCCTGTTACAGACTGCCAAAATAAAGCTGCTTCGGGCCTCGTTGGAGGTATGCTATTTTAAATGATGCATGGGTCCTAAGAGTCCGGAAGTCGCGCCAAAGCCACACTACATTCCTAAGCACTGGAGTACAGCTTTGGTGCAGCTTCCGGATTCTTCTGATGCATGCATCATTTAAACAGCATACCTCCAAAGAGACCTGAAGCAGCTTTATTTTGGCAGTCTGTAACAGGCCAAAGGGATGATACAGACTGACACTTTGTGCCAGCCTGCATGTGTACTAGGGCTAAGCTAGGGCTCAGCGTTCACACACTCCAAGCGCTAGTTCCTCTGCCCAACTGCCATTATGGTACACGCCCACCCACACGGCATGCACCATGATGATGTCCATGCAGTGTAGTGCCCAAACGGTGCTGCACACAAAGGGCATCATCATGGCATGCGAGTGCACCTATGGCAGCCCTGCAGGCACGCAAAAATAACCCACCCAGAAGCAGGTTCTTTTTTAGTCCTTCCAGAGGCCACGGTGTCTGGTTGCCATGGCCTCCTGCACCAAAAATGGGTGGCATGGAGCCGCCTGTCTGCATAGGACCTATGTAAGGACATACATCACTTTGGAGCCATATAAATTGCAGTACAGGGGACACAATCCTAATTGGGAGTACAACAGGAGGCAAAGGGTTAAAGCTCCTACTTCCACTTCACCATAAAAGAGTACTGATCCAGATCAGATCCCAAGTGCTGACTTTGAAGCAAGAGTGAAGACCCTGTGGTACTCCAGAGGTTGAAGTAATTCCCAGTATTCTTCTACATTACCTATTCCATTACACTGGCTTTGCTTCTTTAAAGTAAAATGAAATAAGATATCATGCACGTAGGTACTCAGACACTCACAAGTGGCTTTTCTTGCTGTTGTCTTTTTATATAAGTGTTTCATCTCAATTACATGCTGCCCTGTGATATCAAAAGGATACTGAAATACCATATCTGAGTCTCCATATCACTATCCATGCTTTTGCATCAATTTCATATTTGCTTTTAGTCAAGGGAATGCTGGAAGCGTGTCCTGTTGAGAGTCACTTGAGTCTACTGAAATCAATGGGCATCACACAAGCACTCCTACAAAGTTGTGCCAAATATGTATAGATCAGAAAGATATTCCAGATACTCAGTAGAGATCTCTCTTGGAATCTATGGTGTTTGCAACTTCACATCTCATACTGTATAGGAAGCAGAATCCCATGCTGGAATTTATAGGGTTCTTCATCTCTTGCAATCTACAATGGCATCATGGGTTTGCAACCCAGCTGAGATAATCTGGGTGTACTGATATGATGAGAGCAAAACAGAAGGCTACTGTGATATGCATGATCATGGAAACCATCTTTCTGGAGAAACTATGCAGTTGCATAGGTCATGCTTGCAACTCGGTGTATGCATATACAGATATAACTCAATCTCTGTACATTTGATTGCTGTGAAGCCTACCACTGTAAAATGTATGAGCTGAATCTATTCAATAGCATTGCATTTGGAAGCAAAGTTAGGAGTAAAAAATTAATGATCTGTGGTATTATTAAAGAACTGTGTACATTGACATTTCACCGTTCTTTTGTAGTCCAATTCAAGTCAGTTGCTCTCATAACTATCCAGGTGGTCTCTCATGTAGATCCTGACCAGCTTAACTTCAGTGATGTGGCTCCATCATATTCCTTCAGACTGTGCTCTGAGACATATATATAAGGAAATCCCAACTGTGCAAGTAAATTGCCAATTGACTTTGAAGTGATCAAGTAAGGAACATGCATGTATCATGTAACCCACACCACAATCCCCTTCAAGACCGGGGAGGGGGGACACACTACCTTTTGCACTATAACTCCTTTAATTCCCCAAGCTGCATGGCCAGTGGTTCTGCTGGCTGTGATATTCTGGTATTTGTCCAAAAAGTAACATTCCCAAACTCTGGTCCTCGTTGGGTTTCAAGCTGACCAGCAGTCCTGCAAACTTTTCTAGGTGATCGTGGAAGCAATATGGCAAACAATTCCATCCATGTAAAAGTGAAAATG
>NC_056526.1:112801116-112814981 GCF_019175285.1 Sceloporus undulatus
AGTTCTATTGGAGACAGAATGTAAAAATAAAATGCTTTTAAAGTCTGAACTCCGCAAATCAATGCTGGCAGAAACATAAGATCGTTTGATTCTGTTAATCATTTTCAGCTGTAAAGAATTAAGATAGGAAATAAGTTCTTAAACTGATAGATTTATTCATATATGCATCTCATTCAGTTGACCACAGAACCAATTATTTATCCCTTAGCCAAAAAATATTTTTAAAATGTATATCATCTTTCACATATGGTGCCAAGTAGTGGCTTGAATGTTAAATATGCATGTTAAGAAATTCAGTTGCAAATTGTTTCTCTGTCAGTAAACTCAGTAGCAAGTCCTAGGTGAGCAAGTTTCTGTCAACCACTCAGTGTCTTGTCTTTTTAAAATAATGTTCCAAAAATAATTTATTTTCATATCAGTTCCCTCTTAATGTATGCATCCTATACACATCTTTCTCTAATATGCATCTTTCCTTAATAAGTAGTATTTTGTACAAGATATTTCTTAACCACACATTTTTAACAGAGTTCCTGAGCCAAAAATCACATTGAAAAAACTGTAAGATAACTTGTTCCTTCCACATACTAGTCTGAAAACTGAGGATTAGATTACTTCCAAAACCTTTGGAGAGTTAACAACTTGGAATATAACTTCCAGAAACCTACATCCAATATGGTCAGTGGGCGCCTATGACTTATACTCCAAAATAGAGTAATTTTCCCAATCTCTAGTTAGCTTGCTTTAAAAAAGCAAACCAAATAAAATTCTCTAGTATCTCTAGTGATGAGTTAAGCTGACACAGACATTTCTATGTCTGATAATTCAAAAGAGAGAGTGGAAAGGAGGGAAGAAGAAAGGGAGCTCCTGGAGTTCATACAATACTTTCAAGTGCGAGTGTAGCATATTCTCTGCCATTAAGCCTGTCCAAATACAACCTATTTGCTTTAAGCTCAAACACACAGTCTGTTCCAATGTATTTATCGAAGCATCAGCCTTGTAATTTTGACATTCATTTGTAGGATTTCATGATCCCAGGTCACAGGCAGTTGAATTAGCCTGACATCAATGGTGGGACTTCTGCTCCATTCAATGGCTACAATGGCACGTCTGCACATTGTCTGGACTATCCTATGTGGGATTCACTGTAGAAATTTGGAAATATGTCAAAAGACTTTCACTAAGAACCGACAGTGCAATCTACATCTTCCAAAACTCAAAAATGATTCTAACTACAGCTTTCAAAATTTCCCAGCCAGCATTGTTACAGGGTGGAGTATTCTGGGAGTTATCCAAAAAGTAATTTTTCCAAGCTCTGCTGTCTTTCCAAGCTACTAGGAATCACAACTGAAATGGAAGGAGACCTGGACTCAAGTGGTAATACAGCAGGATTGAGCAGGACATTTTGCAGGATACGTTTCCTGAAATGTTCTTTCTTAGCATTTCAAGCACATATCTTCACACATCTCTATGCTCTTTCTTAAAACTGCTGTGCTAGAATGAAGCTGTGCCACACTACAGATTTCATTTGACTGCAATGGATCTTCAACTGTTATGGCTTTATAACTGTCGTGACTCCATCCTAGAAAATCCTGAGATTTGTAGGCCTGTTACAGATTGCCAAAATAAAGCTGCTTCGGGTCTCTTTGGAGGTATGCTATTTAAATGATGCATGGGTCCTAAGAGTCCGGAGGTCGCACCAAAGCCACACTCCATTCTTAAACACTGGAGTGCAGCTTTGGTGCAGCTTCCCGATTCTTGGGATGCATGCATCATTTAAACAGCATACCTCCAAAGAGACCCGAAGCAGCTTTATTTTGGCAGTCTGTAACAGTCTCTCGTTTGTTGTTGGCACCAGAGCTCTCTGACAGCAAAGGCTAAAAAAAACCCCTACATATCCCAGAATTTCATAGTGCTGAGCCATAGCACTTAACATGGTGTCAAGTTGCATTAATTCTGCAGTGCAGATGTAGAAATAGAGATTATCAAAATCTGTATTTTAGCATTTTTTTAAAAAGCCCATTAGCTGTGAATTTGCTTCCAAATTTTCAAAGTCTTAACAGATCTCTCCTTCATCTCTCCTGAAACACCATGACGATATACTTTTTTCTGGATCAAAAGCCAGTGGCTTTCAAAACAGTGGGGCAACAAATCTTTTTCTGGGTGCCTTATCACATGAGAAAAAATGGATCAGCAGAGTTGCAGCTTTCTCCTTGCCTCTCTACATGCTACTGAAGCACTTCCGTTCTCTTCTCAAGGGAGATGGCTGTAAAAGCATGTTTTCTTTCACACTGAAAAAATCCTTTTGGCAAAAGGCAAGCTTTTATGACTCCCTTGGGAAGCGAATGGAAGTTCTTTGATGACATGTGGAGAAGCAAAAAGCAAGCTGCAACTCTATCGACCCATTTCCGCTTGCTTTCCTTGTGTGATAAGGCTCAAGGTTCTCTTTTGAATGTTAAAGGAGTTATCCAAGGTGCTGATTTGTACCCCCCCCCCCCCCAATACATTCAGGACTTTTGATAGCTACTTTACAGGGATCACTAAAACCTAGTAGGGACTATTCCCCACTAATCTGGAAATCCTCCTCTTCCTCCTCCTCCTTTCTTTCTTCCCAAAACCACGACTCATCGAGTGTCTGACAAATTAAAGCAAATGTATCTTGTTAAAGCATACAAAGGCCAACATGAACATGGAATTAAACTGCCAAGAACATTAAAAACAGTTTAACAATTACATTTTTAATAAATAAATAAATAAATAAATAGCAGAGGTTTTTTAAAAAAGAAATACAGAAAAATCATACAGCACTTTCTCAAAAGCCTTTTCTGACAGAAATTTTAAAAGAATGAAAAAATCATTGCCTGCTGGAGGAAAGGAAAGAAAGAAAGGCCTTTGAGCTTCATTAAGAAGTTCCAGAACCTAGTGGTATCCATCAAGAAGGCTCTATCTTGCACCACCAGCAGCCATATCTGTGAAGGTTGTGACAATGAGAAAATGTCCTCTCTTGAGGATCTTGGACCTGGGTAAGCGCATATGGTGAGATACCATTTAGCTAATAGCCAGAACGTAAATTGTATAGAGCGTTATATATCATAACCAGAACTTTCCATCAGTTTGCTTCTGTCAGAGGTAGAATGCCTTCATATACTAATCAATGGGAAACCAGACTGAAAGGATCCTTTTGAGATCATGTCCTGCTTGTTGGCTTTACATAGGTACATGATTTGCCATAGTAGAAATAGAATGGTGGACATGACTACACTGGCTTTTAGTCTTACACAGCAGAGTTGTTGTTGTTTTCTCCTGTTATGCTTACAAAAAATAGAAGTAAAATTATTCTAAACATTATTTGCTTTAAAGCAGCCTTTCTTAACTGTGAGTGCATTTCTTTTTAAAAAAAATCCAGATTGTAGACTTCTCAGTTTCTCACCGTCAGGTTTCCAAGAAAGGCTATTTTGAGCTAGAGCTGTTACTCTTTTGGACTATAAGTCCCACACCAGCTAGAAGAGCCATGGAATTGTACTTCAATAAAGTAACTTCCCCAAGCTCTGCTCCTTGGAGGAAAAATAAGGCATAAATGAAATGACTAAAGAAAAAAATGAATGTAAAAATAAAGCTGCCTGAAAGCAAGGACAAAACTGAAATGATAAGACATTGCAGAATACCTGTGGGAAGGACCCCATGGTGCTGGATTTGGGGTCACTAGGTGCACTCTTTTGAAAGGAACTGATTTTATTTCATTTTCATTTTCATTTAAGATGGTGTTAAAACTTTATGGAAAAAAGATTCATTGGCTTCTATCTCTCAAACACTCACTCGGTCCTTCCAAGCCATGAACCTTCATCAGATCATATTCAAACAACAAGCCTCTTCAGTCAAGCTGTAAGAGGTGTGCATAACTTCTGTTCATGAAACTGAGAGAGAGAGAAAGCTATCATTTCAAGTATCTGTTCAAGTTGTATGGGAGCTAGAAACAAAAGGATGAGCTTTGAAATTCTTTGTTTGATTTTGGATAAGAACAAAAGATATGGAGACATCTCAAAGGAGATATCCTTGGTGATAAAGCATCTTCTGTAAACATTTAAGGTTTGGGATATAAGGGAACTTTACTGTGAAATTGTGAAAGGAGGTTTTCTTATTAAAAATCTGAAAATATATTTTTCAATATGTTTGCTAATAGAGTTTCAAAGAGATAACAGCATATAAATGATACATATTGTGAGATACAAATCCATGGTACAACAACATTTGTGATGATGTGTATATTTCTGCGAATGACATCTTTTTCAAAAGACGTAGAGGTAGAAAAAGTGTAGAAAAGAGGATCCTAAATGATCCAGAGATTTGGGCAACTCCTCTAGAAGGAAAAGTTACATTGGTTAGGGCTTATTTAGGTTTGAAAAGGGATGGTTAAGAGGAAACATGGTAAACATAAAATGATGATGCTATGATAAAAGTAGATAGGGACATGTTCCCTTCTTCCCCACTTCCTCCATGTGGAACCTCAGATTATCCTCTTGTTAGCTCACCCAACACTCTCCGAACTGTATATGGGTTTTCACATTTTGATATCTAGAGCCAGACAAGTTGTAAGAGGTCATGATAATCTTTGCAACCCTAGGAAGCTTCCTATGGGAAAGACACATTGGCACAAAGACATTTGGAGGGTCTAGATAATACCATAATAAATACAGAATGGGTTGCTTATCACTCTGTCTTCTGCCCAGGCTTTCTTCATATCCTCTTGCACTGGATACAAAGGCAGCCCCATTGCACTAAGGTGAGTTAAGATCATATCTTCTACCTTCCTTTTATCATGTTCAGAGCCACCTTTGCTGTCCATCTATCTTGGGGCTGTCCCAGATCACTGTTTTGTTAATCCAGAGTTAAAACCAACAATCAGAAGCCCTCCTTTTGTCAGTTCCATGAGAAAGCAGTCAGACCCTTAGTACTTCATCTGGACACAGTAAGTATCCCTTAAAGATATGCAACAGGATATAAATATCCAACCCACTCTGCCCATACAACTGCTACCTACTGAACTCTGTTCAGCCACCCAGAGCTTCTTTTTCCCATGTTGCCTCAGACACCACTTCAGCCACACTCCACTGTGGATTCCTCTTCAGCACTGGTAAATATCATCCTGTCTAAACCCTAAGCATCTGCTCTCCAGTATTGCATACCTCTATTTTGATTAGCCTTGTATGGTATTTCTGATTGAATTGCTATTGTGTGCTTCTTTGCACTCTAGCATATTTCTAAATAAAGCCTTTCTTTTATTCATCAGACTTGGATTCCTCCTGCTGTTAGTACTGGCATACACAAGTGAAATGATCCTTTAGGTTACCCAACCTCTCACAGGCCTCCTCTGAGCTAAACAATTCCCCCAACATTTAAGGAGAAATATGGTTGGTGGGGACCTCACGTCCCCACACCATTTTAAGTAACACACTGGATCTAACTATTTAATCCCTTTGTAACATCATCTAAATTGCCAGTCATACCTAGATTTTGTATTAATGTGTTCCACATTGTAATTATATTCTGTGTGAAGAACTGCTTATTTTTACCTGTTTAGTATCTCCCAGCAGTTGTTGATGCCCTCTTCCAAAACACCTGCCCTGTCACATCCTATTGGGGTCATTCTCCACTTCTATCTGGTGCAAAGTTACCTTTTCCATAGTACAGTCACTGTTGAATTTGGTTAGTGCAGATGGTTGAGAATTTCATTTGGTTCATTTTAGACAAATATACCAAAATTTGGAAAAAGAACTTTATATATGTCTACATAAGAGGGGAAATTATAAGAGAAAGCAAATCTGTTAGATTTATCCATCCCTACATCTGAGTAGAATCATAGAATAGTATCATGGAATCATGGAGTTGGAAGAGACCACAAGGGCCACCCAGTCCAACTCCCTGCCATGCAGGAAATCTAAATCAAAGCATCCCTGATAGATGGCCATCCAACCTCTGTTTAAAGACTTCCAAGGAAGGAGACTCCACTACACTCTGAGGAAGTGTGTTCAACTGTCGAACAGCCCTTACTGTTAGGAAGTTCCTCCTAATGTTGAGGTGGAACCTCTTTTCCTGTAGCTTGCAGCCATTGTTCTGAGTCCTGTCCTCTGGAGAAGCAGAAAACAAGCTTGCTCCCTACTCAATATGACATCCCTTCAAATCTTTAAACAGGGCTATCATATCACCTCTTAACCTTCTCTTCTCCAGGCTAAACATCCCCAGCCCTGAGTCATTTCTCATAGGACATGGTTTCCAGACCCTTCACCATTTTGGTTGCCCTGCTTTGGACGCACTCCTGTAGACTAGAAGCCTTTGAATTGCAGGCCATGTACAGGTAGGTGCCTTACAGAGTTTCATGGGCAAAAAGCACCGTTATACCAAAGGAGCATGATCTAAAATGGACATGGGTGAAAACAGTAGAGAAAAACATGAGAGAAAGAAGACGAGCACCAGCTTAGCCTCTCATGGAAGGGAGTTCCAGAATCTAAGAGCAGCCATCATAATGTGAGCTCTCTCACATTACCACCAGCTGGGCATCTGAGCTCTCAGGCAAGCTCCTACAGGAAACATTTATAATGATGATATACTCAGAATGAATAGAAATGCTAAATGATAGATATAATAGAAAGAGAAAGAGGGGGAAATAGAAATAAAGGAACCACTCACGTTGTGCATAAAACTTAACACAAAGCAATATTCAAATCACGTATTTAAATAAAATGTACAGAAATGGCAGTGCCATGATTTTATAGAGAATGTATCATAAGCTCTACAGTAATTTTTAAATTCAAATCAGCTTTCTCCAGCCTAAGGCCCTTCAGATGTTTTGCACCACAGTTCCCTTTATCCTTGTCTACAGACCATGCTAACTAGAGTTGCTGGGAGCTGTAGCCACGCAAACAGACATGGTCTGAGAAAGTGTGATCCAGTCCCCCAAAGCAAAGAACCACACAGTTTGTCTGGGATAGGTTCTGTAGAAACCACCCCAACAAGACACACAGCAAAGCTGTTTCAAATTTTACAAAACGTTTGCATGCAGTGTAGGATATAGGAATCTGCACTTCAAAGAAGACAAAACAAAATAAATAAGGGGGGAAGCAAGGATGAAGAAAGTTGATATTATGTGATGCAAAACATCTGAAGGGCTTTAGGCTGGAGAAAGCTGATTTGAATTTTAAATTTTTCAATTTCAATAATTTTCAATCCTTTGGACATGTTGCCATCATTGCCATCATCACTGTTGACATTATGATTTACGAAGCATCATCAGTGCATATGACTCTTGATGGAGCAAAACCCCTAAAAGCAGTTCCCTCTTCTGAGGAATTTACAGTCAAAAATTTAACAAAAGATGGACCATAATGGAAGGAAAAGATGAAGACAATCAGAAGAAATGTATTCTTCTGGATTATACATACATAGGCCTGTTACAGACTGCCAAAATAAAGCTGCTTCAGGTCTCTTTGGAGGTATGCTATTTAAATGACGCATGGGTCCTAAGAGTCCGGAGGTTGCACCAAAGCCACACTCTATTCCTAAGCACTGGAGTGCAGCTTTAGTGCAGCTTCCAGATTCTTAGGACGCATGCATCATTTAAATAGCATACCTCCAAAGAGACCCGAAGCAGCTTTATTTTGGCAGTCTGTAACAGGCCATAGATTTCACATCTGTTAGATGTGCCCTGTTAAGTGGATGACCAATAGGCTAAAAAGGGAAAGTAGAAAAAGAATGTGACTGAAGGTTGGAGTATGTGAGAAGAAAGGAAGAGAGGAAGGATTGAAGGAGAAGAAGGAAGGGAGAAGGAATGAGGCAGGAAAGATGAGAAGAAGAAGGAATAAGGAAGGGAAAGATAAAGAAAGAGTAAGTAAGAGAATGTAAAAAAGAGATTATTGGAAAGAGAAAGAAGAGAATGATGAGAAACAGAGTTATGGTAATGAGACAGGATATTGAAAATAAGACAACGAATTTGAAAGGACTAACTTGAAAGATAAAGAAAAAGAAATTGAGTAATGTATGATTTTTAGATGGTTGCTTTTCAATAATTGTAATAATTGCATAATAATTGTAATTGTATATGTATGTTTCTTAGTTTGTGTGCTGTGTTTGTGGTTTGTATTTGTTGTATTTGGTGTGGGTTTTTTTAAATAATTAATACATTTTTCAATTAAAAAAAGAGGGAAAATAGCTGTTGAGGAAAAGCTAAAAGCACATAAGCAGGTAACACCTAAGAGGTCTTCTGGAAGACACTTCTAGACATGTTCTTCATTATTATTAACTTACAAAGTACCAGACATTGTACAATCCTGTCATAGATTTCTGGAGACACATCTTTATGGTATCAATACAAAAGCATCTTTCTAAATATTTCTCCTGGTTACGAGGATTATAAACCAATCATGCTTAGTAGCATAATGGTCTTCCATATGATACATTAAACAATAATAATTTTACTTTTTCAAAATGCTGTTAACAGGTTTTCAGCAGCGGTGGTGATTTCAGCTTCTCTGGACTATGCAAGATTCTAGAGGTATGTCTTGCAAGAGCCAGCATGATATATTGGTTTGAGCATTGGACAAGGGCTCTGGAAAATAATAATAATAATAATAATAATAATAATAATAATAATAATATCCCGTCCCTCTGCACTTAGGCAACTGGGGCAGCTTACAACATTAAAAGTATACATATCATATCCCCCCACAACCCTCCTTCCCATTAAAATAGAATTAAACAATTTGCAATATAAAACATATTAATAATAATAATAACTAATAGTATTTATTTATATTCTGCTTTTTCTCAAAGGAATCAAAATATTAAAATAAATGAAAATTCAAAGCAGTAAATAAATAAACAGACAAACAACAATAAGCAAGCAAAACAGCAAACAGGATCAGTACATTACTTTTTCCTCTTTGGTGGCTGGGTGTCTATTCAGGAAAGGCCTTCTGGAAAAGATCCGTCTTAGCAGCTTTTAAAAAGGTGGTTATATGATGGATCTTGTCTGGCGGATCTTGATCCAGTGGATCAAAACCAGAGATTGAATCCCTGCTCAGCCATGGAGACCCTCTTGGACAATGCCTTGGACAAGTCACACTCTCTCAGCCTTAATGGAAGGCAAGGACAACCCTCCTCTGAAATACGCTCAAGAAAGTCCTACAATGAGGTCTCCATCGGTCAGAGTTGACTTGAAGAAACAGAAGAAACAACAAAGACTTAAGCCCAGATCTTACACATATAGGGTCAGCAGTGTTTTTCCTCTGTGGCTGATGCTGGTATGTGAATAACAGGTTAATTGGTTAAATGTTTATTGATAATATTATCATAAACCTCAGTGTTAGGTTTGTAAATATGTAAAAATTTTGCATGCAGTTTCCAGAAGGCTCTTTAAAAGAATGTCTGGAATAATCTTAGTAGCTTTGGTTCATTAAAAGCAATTCTCACTGTGTTCTCCCCAAGTGATAAATAATAAATAAAATTTTTATTTATATCCCGCCCTTCCTACGATTAGGGCGGCTTACAGTAGAGTTTAAAACAACAGGAACAATCCATACAGCACAAAGATTAAAATACAAAAGATTAACAAGTAAGTCTACAAAGGCAATGAACTTACGTGGCTTTATCTTACTTTTTGGACTCTAAATATCTGAGAAATTGTCGCAAATTGCAGACCTACAAAGGGCAACGGGGTCACCTGCAGAAGAAGGAGTCACATTCTTTATCCCTTTTAATGAGACAAGTTCAAATGTCGCCGTACAAATGGAAAACTCCAGCTACACAAGCTAACAACTACCCAAGCCCTGTTGCTTTCATTTGTATGCCAGTCCATTAATTTAGAGTTTGTCTTCTTCTGTGGATTTTAGAAGGGGCGACTAACTTTACTGGATAATGTGTCTGCGACGTGTTGTTGTTATTTATTTATTTATCTATTTATTTAAATCTGGCTACGTCAATACTTTATATTCTGAGCAACAGTGTGTGCATGGAGATAACTTTATTTGTTTGATTTTTATGCACTGTGCTTAATGGTAACTGGAAAGATGAATAATAAAACCCTGGCAACTTATTATATTTGCCTATCAAAGGGTGGTTTTCAAAGTGACAAAACAAAAAAAACAACACATTTCTAAAGAATCCTATTCTTTTAAAACCCTTAGTGCCATCCAGTAGGAGGAAAGGGGGAAGTATTCTGCACCTGCTCAAAGGCATTTCACACTTATTTTGTATATCCCTGGCACTGAAAAGAAGGTCTGGGAACATCCAGATCTCTCTGAAGACATTTAGTCCTAGCAAACGATGTTCTCCACAACTAGGCCTAGCCAATCCGCTCCAGAGTCAGCCATCTGGGCAAAGGAGGTTAAAATAAAAACAAAATAAAATATCCCAAGTACTTCTTATCCCTGGAAGTGGAGGGGGTTGTGTGTGTTGAAACAGTTGAAACAATCACATGAAAAATAAACAACAACTTGCTGCCTTAGGTAGCTGTAGATTTAGCTGTAGATTTTGAGTGTAAAGAGCAGCGCAGTTTGGATGGGGAACAATTCTCCTGGAGAATAAGGGCCCGAACAGAAAGGTCAAAATAAAGCTGCTTCGGGTCACTTTGGAGGTATGCTGTTTAAATGATGTATGTGTCCTAAGAGGCCGGAAGCTGCGCCAAAGCCATGCTCCAGTCCTCAGAACTGGAGCGAAGCTTTGGCGCAACTTCCGCCTTCTTAAGATGTGTGTGTCATTTAATCAGCATGCCTCCAAAGTGACCCGAAGCAGCTTTATTTTGGCCTGTCTGTTTGGGCCCTAAGTCACATTTCCCCACTTGGGTTCTTTGGGTCCTAAAGGGAAGTGATGCAGCTACAGGAAGGCAAAATGAAGGCATTTTCCCCAACCCCTAAGAATCATATGCTCCCCCCCCCCCCCCCCTTTCAATGTTCTTTCAAGCATTTCTAGCACTGCAAAGAGGGAAACACCGGAGATTGTATACTCACACTATGTTACTGGTTTCTACATTTGTTGGGTTGGCATCCCTTTGGTCCCTTTCCCTGCCCTTTTTTCTGTGGAGGCCCAAACTGTGTTTTGCAATGCTCTTACTGCAATGCTCGAAATTTGTGGACCGAAGGGAAACTTTTTTTTATTAAAATAAATAAAATAAATGGCTGAAAACCTGGCTGAAGTGGCGTAGAGAACATCATCACCCAACAGTAGACATTGGTTGGGCGTTATTTTTCATTGAGAGCATTGTTAGTAAATTTATATGGAAAGAGATAGCAATGGGCAGAGAGAGAGGCCATTGTTAGCAGCCTAATCTTTATCTGTTCTAAAACTGTTCTAAAACTAGTATTATTTTGAAAGCTGGGCCAAAGCTAACAAAATTAATTTCAACAGGGAGAAATGTAAGGTACTGCATTTAGGATGGGAAAATGAAATGCACAGATAGGGGACACCTGGCTGAATGAAACTACATGTGAAAGGGATCTAGGAGTCCAAGTAGACCACAAGTTGAACATGAGTCAACAGTATGATGCAGCAGCTAAAAAGGCCAATGCAATTTTAGGCTGCATCATTAAAAGTACAGTGTCTACTAGATCAAGAGAAGTAATAGTGCCACTGTATTGTGTTTTGATCAGGCCCCACCTGGAATTCTGTGTCCAGTTCTGGGCACCACAATTAAAAAAGGACATTGAGAAACTGGAGCATGTCCAAAGGAGGGCACCTACCTGTACATGGCCTGCAATTCAAAGGCTTCTAGTCTACAGGAGTGCGTCCAAAGCAGGGCAATCAAAATGGTGAAGGGTCTGGAAACCATGGCCTATGAGAAATGAATCAGGGAGCTGGGGATGTTTAGCCTGGAGAAGAGAAGGTTAAGAGGTGATATGATAGCCCTGTTTAAAGATTTGAAGGGATGTCATATTGAGGAGGGAGCAAGCTTGTTTTCTGCTGCTCCAGAGACTAAGATCCAGAGCAATGGATGCAAACTCCAGGAAAAGAGATTCCAGCTCAACATTAGGGAGAACTGCTTGACAGTAAGGGCTGTTCATCAGTGGAACAAACTCCCTTGGAGTGTGGTGGAGTCTCCTTCCTTGGAGATCTTCAAACGGAGGCTGGATGGCCATCTGTTGGGGATGCTTTGATTGAGAGTTCCTGCATGGCAGGGAGTTGGACTGGATGGCCCTTGTGGTCTCTTCCAACTCTATGATTCTATTATTCTAGTACAACTATTTCAAGTATGTATTTGATTGCTATTTTGCTATTCGGGAGGGGAGGGGAGAAGAGCAGGGGGTTGTCTTATAAATTATTATCATAATTAATCATAAGTATTATCATAACTAATAGTAATCTTAACTGTTATTTATTATTGTATTGCGATAAGGGTTAGGGTTTTTGTTTGAAATGATTGTTGACTGTATTTTATTACTGATTGTACTGTTGCATGTATTTTTTTATAAGGTTGTCATCCTGCCTTGATCTGCAGGGAGAGGCAGGAAATAGAAATAAATTATTATTATTATTATTATTATTATTATTATTATTATTATTATTATTATTATTATTATTATTATTATATTTGTTGAATAATATATTTAATAATAATAATAAAATTATAATTGTTGTTGTTGTTGTTGTTGTTATTAAATGGGGAGGGAAGACCTATTTTTTTAGACCAATGTCTTCATTTTGCCCCCATCCCAAGCCAGAGTCCTGGCATCTGCAACTCTTCTTGTCAAAAGCAGTCCTGTAGTTGTTGTTGTCGTTGTTGTTCCTACTGCTATCCTTTTTTATATATATATGGACAATATATTCATTGCCGTGGTTCTGGATGGATCCAAGTAAGTGTCCCTATCTGTGTTGGAGGCATGTTTTTGTGCCCCCCCCCCCCAAGATCTAGCAAATAAAAAACGAGGATAAGAAGAGAGAAAAGGTCTTTCGGTGGAAGCCACAGGAGCCCAGCAAGAACCTCCGAAGGGAAGACAAAGGGTCATCCGATTTGAAGCCGCATCTGGTGTCGTTTCCTCGCTTTGTCCCTTGGTGGAGATGTCGAGTTGTATTCTTCTTTTTTCCCCTTCTATGCTGTCCAAGTGCTTAAACTATTTGCTCTTTGGATGCTCGGATTCCCTGACACACACACTAACACACACACACACACACACACACCTCCATTGCCTGTATTAAACCTCGTTTCATCCCGATCCCTAGGATTTAGTAAATTTCACTTGAAGGTTGACCGAGATCTTCTCCATCGCAGACAGAGCTGGCAATGTGAGAGGGCTCCTTCACACACACACACACACACACACACCCCAGAAATAGAAATCAACCCCAGCTTCCTGGTCTGGTTTGTCTCCTGCGATGTATAGCTGGATTCTGGTGCAAAAGTAGTCCGCGGAGCCTCTTCCACTTAGGTCTGGCTCCTCCAAGGAAGCGGAGAGTCGGGATGAAAAGGCGAGGAGGGCAGCCTCTTCCTGGGCTGCATCTACCTTGAAGAAATAAGTCAGTTCGGCATTTAAGTGCCGTAGCCCCGTCCTAGGGGATCCTGGGACTTTTAGTTCGATAGGATCTTTAGCCTTCTCTGGTGCCGCCGGTGTCTCCCAAATACTTGAAATCCCAGGATCGCAGCTGGGATGATCGGGGGGGGGGAATGGAGGGGCAGACAGAGAGACAGAGGCAGGGGCCCCTGTCTCTCTGTCTCCCCCCCCCCTTGGCAATAGGGAGCCTTGCAAGGCACGTGCCACCTCCCTCCCTCCCCCATCCATCCATCCATCCCTTTTTCTTCCTAAGACGCAGACAAGAGGAAGGAAGGATGGACAAGGATAGCCCCCCGAGAAAGAAACCGAGGCTCCCTCCGCACTGCAGAAACGATC
>NC_056526.1:112815081-112854138 GCF_019175285.1 Sceloporus undulatus
CTTGAAGAAATAAGTCAGTTCGGCATTTAAGTGCCGTAGCCCCGTCCTAGGGGATCCTGGGACTTTTAGTTCGATAGGATCTTTAGCCTTCTCTGGTGCCGCCGGTGTCTCCCAAATACTTGAAATCCCAGGATCGCAGCTGGGATGATCGGGGGGGGGGGATGGAGGGGCAGACAGAGAGACAGAGGCAGGGGCTGCTGCCCTCCCTTTTCTCCCCCCCCCTTTGGCAATAGGGAGCCTTGCAAGGCACGTGCCACCTCCCTCCCTCCCCCATCCATCCATCCATCCCTTTTTCTTCCTAAGACGCAGACAAGAGGAAGGAAGGATGGACAAGGATAGCCCCCCGAGAAAGAAACCGAGGCTCCCTCCGCACTGCAGAAACGATCCGGTTCCAACACCACTTTAGCTGCCACGGCATTCTGAGGAGCATCGTTATTTTGGGAGACTCTTAGCCCCCGAAGTGTAGAATCGCGGGGCTAAGTGGGATTAATCCCCCCCCAACCTCTCCGCTCCATTTGCCCAGCAACTTGACATGAAATAAAATGAAATCCTCCTCCTGCTGCTATCTGTCCGAGAGAGAGCTCTGGCACCAAGACAAGCTACTATTCCCGGGATTCCATAGCATTGAGCCGTGGCAGTTAAAGCAGTGTCGAGCCGCACTATGCCTGCAGTGCGACCCCATCACCCCCAGTTCTCTCTCTCTCTCTCCCATATATATGGAGAGAAAAGGGAGAGGAGCAGCCCCTGCCTCTGTCTCTCTGTGTATGTATGTATCTACATCCATATCCATGTCTATCTATATCTGTATCTATATATACATACACACAGAGAAAAGAGAGAGAGAGAGAGGCAGGGGCTGCTCCTCTCCCTTTTCTCTCTCTACACACACACACACACACACACACATATATATATATATACATACATAGCTACACATGTACAGAGAGAGAGAGAAAGAGAGAGAGAGAGAACAAGAACTGAGGGTGATGGGGTCGAATGCCAGTGAAGAAGTGTTTGTGTGTGAGTGTGTGTATTTGTGTGTGTGGATGGCTGTCCTGCCAAGAGGGGGATTGTGGGAAACACCAGGAAAAGTGGAGGAGGAGGAGGGGAAGGAAGGATGAGGGATTTCCTGGAAAAACATAGTATTGGGTGGGAGGAGTAGATTCGTGGAATCTGGGGGGTTAGTGAGGGTGGGTCGGTGAGCGATAAGGCAGGAGAAGAGCTGGAAAGGGATGGCAGGATCGGGTGTATATCGGAATGAAGAAGTGAGGGAGAGGGAAAGGTCCAAGGATCGCAGTGTCTCGGAGGCAGGGATTGTAGGGGGTAACCCCCCTCCCCACACACACACACATACACACACATTGCTTGGTCGACTGCAGTCAGAGAGATTGCAACACGCAACGTCTGCTGGCTCATCGATCCTTTCATTCGCTACCAGGAACTCAGAACCAAGCCTGGTTGGGACTCCCAACGAAAGCGATCGCCTTATTATTAGAAGATGCAGAGGCTGAGGAAGCCCAGGCATCCACGAAGGATGCGGAGGAAGCCTAGAGATGTGTGTGTATGCATATATACATATAGAGACCTTGCGTCAAAGCAGATTCGGAACTCGATCTTATTATTATTTTTATTATTTTGAAAGACAAGCAAGGCGATCTCACTAAAAAACAAAACCAAAGGTGCCTCGCAATGCAATGCGGAGAGCTTGGGGGATTAATCCCACTTAACCCCGCCGAGGAGATGCCAGCCCTCCCTTCTCTTCCACACCGGGACTGCGGCGAGGCCCACTGCGTCTGCGCCGCCTTTCTTGGGTGGTTTTTTTTTTCATTCCTCCTTTTTCTCGCTGATGCTGCAGATATCAAAAACCCAGGGTCTCTCCGGCGAGGTTTGGAGAGGAGGCGGGTTTTGGGGAGGCTGGCCAGCCAACCAGAGAAGGCGGAGTGGAAGGAGGGGGGGAGGAAATAGAGGAGGAGGAGGAGGAGGAGGAGGCGAATGAGAGAGTCTGCAGCTGTTGCTGCTTTGGCCGCCTCAGTCGCGCCAAAAGGAGGGAGCCCTTCCACGCGCGCGGGTGGGAGCGCAAGGTTGTCTGCTGGCAGCAAAGGCATACGTGGGCGCTCGAGGTCCCTCTGCGTCTCTTCTGAGAGCCATCCTCCCCTCAGAAGAGACGCAGAGGGACCTCGAGCTCCCACGCGCGAGGACTCCCTCCTTTTGTCGCAAGCACCTCCAAGCCTTCTCTGTCTTCTCTCACACGTATTTATCCATAATTATTCCCCTCCATTCCCGCGCATCTTTCTCCTGGGGCTTTCCCCAACCTTTCAACCTTTCTTCTGGGGCTTTTCCAAGCCTTCCTCTTGAGTCCACAGAAAAAAAAGTCTCCCTTCATGAGGGAGACGAGGGACTTGTATGGTTTCGTGGCCAAAAGGAGGAGGAGGAGGAGGAGGAAGAGGAGGATAATGAGCAACAGCGTTCCCGCTTTCCCTGTCTTCCAGACCCGGTTTCCCTGCCTTCCAGACCCCCGTTTCCTCAACTCTCCTCAGGGTTTTTTGTTTTGGCTCTCTGGCGACAATAGAGGACTGTCTTCCCGCCTCGGCTTTCTGTCCCCCGGTTCATTTTCTCCTCAGTCTCGAAAGAAGTGACTCGGCCCCCTCAGAGGGAGACCTCGTTTGTGGCTCGGAGTCGGAGGAAACTGAGGGATGGAAAAGGAACGGGGGCGAATGGAGTGAATGGAGAGACTTCCCTCCCCACCTTTCCACAAAGGAAGGGAGGAAGGAGGAGGCAAAGTCAAAAGAAGGAGAACGCGGCCCAAGAGGCGGGTGGCGGGAATCCACGGAGTTGTTGGCAGGGGGGTCGGGAAGGAAAGTTGCTTCCTCGACCCCGGAGCCGGGGCTGGATGGGAGCCGACTTTCCCCAGAGGGAATAAATCTGTGACTTCTCCCTCCTCGCGTCAGACCTTGCCAACTCCTCTCAAGCTCACACACAAATCTCTCTCTCCCCCCCCCCCCCCCACCACCCCACCCCCCCCCCCCCCCGCCCGCCCGCCCCCCCCCACCCCCCCCGCCCCCCCCCCACCCCCAAAACCGCAGTCTCTTTGTGCCAAGCGAGGCATGGCATCACAAATACGAGGAGGAAAAGAAAGTCTGTGTGTGTGTATTCTGCCCTAAGACTCTCCCGAGGACTATAGACTGCCCCCCTCCCTTCTCAAAGCCCAATGCTTCCGGCCTCCTCCTCCTCCTCCTCTTCCTCCTCCTCCGGGGAGCTTTCCTTCCTGCTGTAGTCACTGCAGCTCGTCCTGCCTGTCTGGAAGGAGCCTCCAAAATCGCAAAGCGAAAAGTGAAGGAGGGGAAACACACACACACACACACGCGCGCCAAAAAAAGCGTATGCAAAGCGACGACTCTCGGGTCCACGTGACCCTCCCTCTTTCTCTCACCTAATATTTCCCTAATATTGACCATTCCCCACATTGGAAGGAAAGACAGAGGGAAGGAAGGAGGCTGGGAGGTTGAAGGGGGGGCGACATGGCTTTTCCCTCTCCCTCAGCAGTGAGGAGTATCTAGCACACACAAACACACACACACACACACGCACAGTGAAGAGTATCTGTCACCCCCCCAGACACAAAATATTTTGTTATCCCCCAAGGGAGAGACTGGAGGACGAGTCCAGGCGTGAGGGGATGGAGTAACCTGGCATATTCGGGTGCCTCTGCCGCTCACCCCCACCAGCCCCCAGTCAGAAGATATATACACACACGTGTGTGTGTGTGTGTGTGTGTTTTATATACATATATAGCTATTTTCTGGCGTCTCACAACTCCCCCTTCTCCCTGCTGGTCCCGCCTGCCTCTGGCTCTGGCTGCCCGGTCTCTGCGGCGGAAGGGAAGCGCCCCCGCCAAAGCCTTCATCCCAGCCAAGCACTTGGTTGGGGCAAAACTTGATGCTCCTCCGTCTTCGCCGGCCTCCCTTTCTCCTCTCTCTCTCTCTCTCTCTCTCTCTCTGTGCCCCCCTCCTCCCTCCATCTTCTCCACTAGGCGTCACGGTCGCCTTGCCTCTTCTCCTCCGCTGTGTGCCAGTGTGTGTGTGTGTGTGTCTGAAAGAGATTGAGAGAGAGAGGCTAGCGAGCTCCCTGCACCAACCAGCCGCACTTGAGCGAGGCGACTGAAGGAAACAGAAAAAGAGAGAGAGAGAGAGAGAGAGAAAGGGGCTTTCACGAACAACAATTGCGGCTCTTGTCCAGTCTGGCCCGGGAAAACGATTGACTCTGGATTAAACAACCTATCGCCTCATTTTTGGACATACGTGGTTGTTTCTTTTTTGTCAACCCCCCTCTCCTTCAGCTTCTTTTTCTTCTCCCCCCTTCCTTCCGGATGTCATTCCAGGGCTGGCGATTCTCGTGGAAGGAGGCTCCATTGACCTCTCTTTCTCGCCTCCCCCTCCTTCCCTTCCCTTGCTCCGGATAACTGGTGCGGGGAACCAAATCGCCTCAGAGCAGGCGTCTCTCTCCTCCTCCTCCTCCTCCCCGCCGCCTTCACGGATGCTCCCTTTTTGAACCCAGGGCTCGGGGCTCTGGAAGTTCCCCCTCCGCCTTTACCTGCATTGGGACGGCGAGGGAAGCAGCCTGGCTTCTCCCGGCCGCTGCAGCCCTCCTCCTCCTCCTCCTCCTCCTCTTTCCTCCTCCTCCAACCCAGGCAGCCAGCAGGGGAAAGGCAGGTAAGGCCGGGCACGCGCAGGCCCACAGGCGCGGCCCCGCTTCCTGGCTCGCTCGCTCCCGCTTCCTCGGGCGCGCACCCCCAACTGCAGAGGAGGCGAAAGCAAACTTGGGACTCGGGTGTCGCGTGCGGCGCGCGTGTGTGTGTGGCTTGCTGGGTGCCTTTCTGCCCTCCGCTGCTTTCCGAGGAAGCTCTCCTGCAGCTGTTGGACCTGGGGGGCGGGGGGGGGGGCCTCTGGGACTAATGACCTTGCGCAGAGTTAAAGGGGTCTGGTTCTTTTCCCTTTCCCCTCCTCTCGCTTAAGAAGCCGCCTCTTCGCCTCAAAAGGCACTGAATCTCCTCAGAGACCATCTGGGGACGTCGGGTTTGGGCGCGATCCCCGAAGAGAGGACCGCTCTGGAAATAGGAAGGAAAGAGGGAGACAGGGATCCCCCCAAGGGATCCAGCTGCCCCAGCCTTGGAGAGGGGCTGCTTTGGTGGGGTGATCGCGGAGCTATAGATATATTTTTGCTTCCATCTCTGGCTGAGAGGATTTGGAGCCAGCCTTGCCTCCCCCTCCCCTCCCCTCCCTCTGCCTTCCCCTCCCGCTCCGCCGGACCCCAGCGCTCTCTGAATGAAGCCATTGACATCCCCCCAGCCCACCCCTTCCTCGGCGGGGCTCTGCGGAGGGGAGCCCGGGAAAGAGCGGATCCTACGCCGCTGAGAGCCAGATTTGGACTGGACTGGATTGGACTGGACTAGCCCAAAAGGGGACTTGGGCGACGAAGGGAGAAAACCTCGCAGCCCATCTCTCTCCGCTGCTGCTCTGCTTGCTTTTCTTGCAAACCTTGCAAAGTGATTACAGTGCCATCCAAGGAGGAGGAGGAGGAGGAGGCGGCGAAGGAGGAGGAGGAAGAGGCGGAACTGCCCCCTCCTTCCCGCCACCAGCCTCTCTGCCGCGATGAAGCTTTCGCAAAGCCAAAGCCGCTTGCCCCGTGAACTGTGAGCCTGGGAAGGCGAGGCGAAAGGGAGGAAGAAGAGCCGCTGCCAAGCTGACAGCCCCCCTCCCTTCCTAGCTCTCTTTCCTTCCCTTCTTGGACTTTCTCAGCTAGGATGATCCGCGAAGTTTTCTCCCTCCAAGAGCATCCGGATTGTACCCCTTGATCTCTGCCCAGAGGCCGGGCCTTGGGGCTTTTGCTTTCTCCTTTGCTTTGGCTCGGGCTGGGCAGCGGACGGCGGCGGCGGCGGCGGGGCTGCGGAGGATGGGAAAGATGCGGGCCTGTTTGGGGGGGCTCTGGCTGCTGCTGCTGCTGGTGCTGCTGAGCCCGGCGTGGGCGAAGCAGGTGCTGCGTTACCGGCTGGCCGAGGAGGGCCCGGCTGACATCCGGATCGGCAACGTGGCTTCGGACCTGGGCATCGTGACCGGCTCGGGCGAGGTGACGTTCAGCCTGGAGTCCGGCTCCGACTACCTCAAGATCGACAACATGACCGGCGAGCTGAGCACCACCGAGCGCCGCATCGACCGGGAGAAGCTGCCGCAGTGCCAGATGATCTTCGACGAGAACGAGTGCTTCCTGGACTTCGAGGTCTCCGTCATCGGGCCCTCGCAGAGCTGGGTGGACCTCTTCGAAGGCCGGGTCATCATCCTGGACATCAACGACAACACCCCCACCTTCCCCTCCCCGGTCCTCACTCTCACCGTCGAGGAGAACCGCCCCGTCGGCACCCTCTACCTCCTGCCCACCGCCACCGACCGAGACTTCGGCAGGAACGGCATCGAGCGCTACGAGCTGCTCCAGGAGCCCAGCGCCGGAGGGGGCCCTGAGGGCAGCAGAAGGGGAGGCGGAGGGCAGCTAGGGGGCAGCGGATCGCCTTCCTCTTCCTCCTCCTCCGCCGCCGAGAGCGCCCCCTTCCCCAAGAGGCGGCAGGAGGCGGACGGCGCGGCCCGGAGCACCGTCTTCGAGCTGCAGGTGGCGGACACTCCCGACGGGGAGAAGCAGCCCCAGCTGATCGTCAAAGGGGCGCTGGACCGGGAGCAGCGCGACTCCTATGAGCTGAGCCTGCGGGTGCGGGACGGAGGGGACCCTGCGCGCTCCTCGCAGGCCATCCTCCGGGTGCTGATCACCGACGTCAACGACAACAGCCCCCGCTTCGAGAAGAGCGTCTACGAGGCCGACCTGGCAGAGAACAGCAGCCCTGGGACCCCGATCCTCCAGCTGCGGGCCGCTGACGCCGACGTCGGGGTGAACGGGCAGATCGAGTACGTCTTCGGGGCAGCCACCGAGTCAGTGCGCCGTCTGCTGCGTCTGGATGAGTCCTCCGGTTGGCTGAGCGTCCTCCACCGCATCGACCGCGAGGAGGTCAACCAGCTGCGCTTCAGCGTCACCGCCCGGGACCGGGGCCAGCCCCCCAAGAGCGACAAGGCCACGGTGGTGCTCAACATCCGCGACGAGAACGACAACGTGCCGGCCATCGACATCCGCAAGATCGGGCGGATCCCGCTGCGCGACGGGGTGGCCAGCGTGGCCGAGGACGTGCTGGTGGACACCCCGGTGGCCCTGGTGCAGGTCTCGGACCGGGACCAGGGCGAGAACGGGGTGGTGACCTGCACGGTGGTGGGCGACGTGCCCTTCCAGCTCAAGCCGGCCAGCGAGGGCGAGGGAGAGCCCCAGAACAAGCGCAAGTACTTCCTCCACACCTCAGCGCCCCTCGACTACGAGGCCGTCCGTGACTACAACGTGGTCATCGTGGCCGTCGACTCCGGCAGCCCCAGTCTCTCCAGCAACAACTCCCTGCTGGTCCGGGTGGGAGACACCAACGACAACCCGCCCGTCTTCGCCCAGGCCCTGCTGGAGGTCTCCTTCCCCGAGAACAACGCCCCGGGGGAGCGGGTGGCCACCGTCCTGGCCACCGACGCCGACAGCGGCAAGAACGCCGAGATCACCTACTCCCTGGAGCCCTCGCCCTTGGCCTCCTCCTCGGGCTCCGAGGCCCCCTTGGGCCTCTTCACCATCGACCCGGACTCCGGCGACGTGCGAGTGCAAGCCGTGCTGGACCGGGAGCAGAGGGACAGCTACGAGTTCACGGTGACGGCGCGGGACAAGGGCCTGCCCTCCTTGCAGGGCTCCACCGCCGTCTTGGTGCGGGTGGCCGACCGCAACGACAACGAGCCCCGCTTCATGCAGGACGTCTTCACCTTCTACGTCAAGGAGAACCTGCAGCCCAACAGCCCCGTGGGCATGGTCACCGTCATGGACGCCGACAAGGGCCGCAACGCCCAGCTCAGCCTCTCCATCCAGAGCCCCTCGGAGGCCGCCTCCAGCCACCCCAGCGGCCCCGGCATCTTCTCCATCGAGAACGACACCGGCACCATCTACTCGACGGTCTCCTTCGACCGGGAGCTGCAGACCAGCTACACCTTCACGGTGAAGGCGGTGGACGGCGGGGAGCCGCCTCGCTCGGCCACGGCCACCGTCTCGCTCTTCGTCATGGACGAGAATGACAACGCGCCGGTGGTGCGGGCCCCGGGCAACGCCTCCTACACGGTGCTGCCCCCCTCGAGCGGGCCCCGGTCGGTGGTGGCGGCGGTGGAGGCCCGGGACGCCGACGCTGGGCCCAACGCCGAGCTGAGCTTCCGGCTGGTGGGGGGCAACCCCTACAAGCTCTTCGAGATCGACCCCTCCAGCGGGGTGGTCTCCCTGGTGGGCAAGCTGGGCCCCAAGCACCAGGGCCTCCACCGGCTGGTGGTGCAGGTCAACGACAGCGGGCAGCCGGCCCAGTCCACCACGGCGCTGCTCCACGTCTTCGTCAACGAGAGCCTGGCCAACGCCTCGGCCGTCGAGAGCCAGGTGGCCCGCAGCCTCCACACGCCCCTGGCCCGAGACATCGCCGGAGACCCCAGCTACGAGCTCAGCAAGCAGCGCCTCAGCATCCTGGTGGGAGTGGTGGCCGGCGTGGTCACCGTGGTCCTCCTCATCGCCGTCGTCGGACTGGCCCGCTACTGCCGCACCCGGGGCAAGCACGGCGGCTACGAGGCCGGCAAGAAGGACCCGCAGGACTTCTTCACCCCGCAGCCCCACCACCACCATCACGACAAGGCCAAGAAGCCCAAGAAGGACCCCCGGCACAAGGGCAAGAAGGGCGCCGGCAAGGCCCCCGAGCCCCTCTACAGCAGCATCGTCACCGTCGAGGCCCCCAAGCCCGCCAACGGGCCCCACCACCCGCGCTACGACGAGAAGCTGGACGGAGACAGCCCCGCCCTCAGCCGCTACCGCGCCGTCAACGGCGGGCCCGCCAGCCCCGACCTGGCCCGACACTACAAGTCCAGCTCCCCGCTGCCCACCGTCCAGCTTCACCCGCACTCGCCCACCGCCGGCAAGAAGCACCAGGCCGTCCAGGAGCTGCCCCCGGCCAACACCTTCGTCGGCGCCGGGGACAACATCTCCATCGGCTCCGACCACTGCTCCGAGTACAGCTGTCAGGCCGGCAGCAAGTACAGCAAGCAGGTAAGGCCTGCCTTGGGGGGATCTGGAGGGGGAGTCCCCTGTTGCTTTCCCTGCAGCAGGGCTAGAGAGAAGGGCTGCATCCGCATTGGAGAAAGAACCCGGTTTGGCCCCGCTTTCCCTCTTTGTCTGGCTCCGCTCTGGGCCCACAACAAACCCCAACTCCCAGAATTCCATAGCCTTGAGCCACACAAAGAGTTACATCAGTGCCAAACCAGTGTGGATGCAGCCATGGTCTGAAGAGGGGTAAAGAGTAAGAGCAGTACTAGAGATCCTGAGGGACAGCAATAGGCTCCTTGTTGTGGATAGATGAGGATGGCTCCCGTGTGGTGGATGAAAAAGCCTCCCCCCCACATACACATCGCTTAAGACACTGAAATTGTCACCCACACACCCACATAGAATCAAGAGACCATGAGGGACATCCAGCCCAACCCCCTTCTGCCATGCAGGAACTCTCAGTCAAAGCATAATGACCATCCACGGAGGGAGACTCCACCACACTCCAAGGGAGTGTGTTCCACTCTCAAACAGCCCTTACTGTCAAGTAGTTCATCCTAATGTTTAGATGGAATCTCTTTTGCTATAGCTTGCATCCATTGTTACAGCTCCTAGTCTCTGGAGCAGCAGAAAGCTTGCTCCCTCCTTCAATCTGACTCCATTCAAGCAGGGCTATCATATTCCCTCTTAACCCACCCACTGAAGTTGAACTAAAGGTGGATTGGAGCTAGAGAGTGGAAAGAAGGGGGTGGGTGGAGGGGAGTCCCTACACACCCTTCTTCTTCCCACCCAGCCTTCCCTCACACAGGGCTGCCCCTCTTTGCCTTTTCTTGTTTGCCTCTCCCAGCCCCAGAGTGACACCCTTCCCTTCAGCAGCACCAGAGAAACATCCTGGCTTTCCACCTCACTAGGCAAGGAGGGGGAAACCAAGACAGTGCAGAATCAGGAGAAGAGACTTGGAGGAACAGGAGTACATATCTTGTAAATAGGTTATGATGGAACAAGTGTGGTGAAAGGAAATTGTCATGCACATATCCCTCCCCCCCCACACACACAACTCACACACTTAACTAGCTAAGGAGAGTTGGAGGAGTGGGTCAGAAAGTAGAGAGAAAGATATGGGGGGGGGGGAGTTCCCACACCTCCTCCTTCTCCTTTTTCTTCTCCCCCCCCACACATAGCTGCCCCTCCTGGCCACTTCATGCAGGGATCCCCACATCCCTTACCTTCAGGAGCACCAGGAATATGTTCTGATTTTCTTCCTTAATGTATCTGTGGGGAGAAACCTCCTCCACACAGCCACCAGCGCAAAGCAGACTCAGTAAAGATGTTTGAGGAACAGCAATACAAATCTGATTAGGATGGAAGAAGTGTGGCAGAAGTAAACTGTCAACCCCCTTTAAGGGCTTTGGACTATCCCCAGTTTGGACAGTCTAGGGCTCCATCTTTCCGTCTAAGTGTAAGACTCACAATCCCACTCTTTGACTCTGATGCTTAAGAGCCTCTCCTGCACTGTCTGGAATAATGACCATGTTAAGGGGTTAAGCCCACCATCAACAGTGCAGATTAGAAATGCTGGTGCCAAATACCCAGTGAATGTTGCACTTTAGTTTGACTTCTTTTGCTAATCCCTGTCCTATATGGACCAGTAGGATTAAAGTGTGTCTCAAAACAACAACAACCCCAAACCCAGCAAATTTCTTTTGGGTGACCCTCATACACAGCCACACTATGCCTTTCCAGCAAACTATGTAGGCAGACACCTGCTGAACAGTTTCCCTCCACTCACACACATCATAGGCAGTCACAGGGATCTTCTTTCAGTCCCCTGTCCCACTATGTTGCCCATAATAGCCATTTTCATACCTCTGTCTATTTCTCCATGACACACACATAGTTTTCCTGCAAGGCCCACAAGTCATGCACAGAGCCAGAAATTGGCAGGTGAGCCACCAGACTTTATTTTCTTATTTGCTTTCCTCTCTGTAAAACCAATGTAGCCAAATCTTTGGACCCACTTCCCATGCCATACCTCACTCCCAACCAGACTTACCCCCGAGAATCAGAACTTCTATATATAATAAACACAAAATAGTCTGATTTCTTCATTCGGAATAAACACCATTTTGAAATAAATACTATTTTACAGAGCTGTGATCACACTTGTTAACATACTAAGAATTAATATGCATTGGGATCCTCCCCTCCTTCTTACCACTCTCAAACACTTGGTTATTAGTAGCCCACAATGTGAAGGTGAAACTACTTCAGTTCAGTGGTGTGCAAACTAGGGCTGTTGCCACACTGAATAATTAATGCGCTTTGACACCTCTTTCGCTGTCAGGGCTCCCTCCTATGGAATCCTGGGGTTTGTGATTTGTTGTGGCACTAGAGAGAGAAGGCTAAACATCTCACATAACTACAAAGCCCAGAATCCCACAGTACTAAGCCATGACAGTTAAAGTGGAGTCAAAATGCAATTAATTCTGCAACGAGAACTAAGCAGAGCTAGGAAACATTATTCTCTCCCCCCTCCCTACAACCCCTAGAATTTCTTAACCTCCACAGCCACAATAGTCAGGATGGCTGGGGAATTTGGGGGACTTTCATCCCCAAATAGTAACATTTCCAAGCTCTGCTTCTTGTTGATAGACAACACTGAGAGAGAAAGGCAGACACATAAATGCATACAAAACAGAAAACAAAATATTAGCAGGGAAGGAAGGTAGAGGTGTCTTTAGCTGTCAACCCTCCTTCACTTCCCATTGTCACATTTATCCACAACTTCATTTGTGGCATCAAGTCACAACTGGAGACAGGCACACAGTTGTGCCTACCTACACTAGCATGAGTGTGGGTTGGATCTATGCTACATACATGATACAGAAAACACATTCAAGGGCCCTAAAGATGCACTGTAGCCTGTCTGCGCAAGCAACTTAAATCAGTTGCTGGGGGCAGTTAATGGCTGGAACAGTGCCAATGGAAAGTGATATTTGAGTTCAAAGTCTCACTGGAGCATCCTCTGAAAGATATCCAGGTATCTGGGAATAAGATGCAGCTCTTAGGGCAGCAAAGTGTGCTGGGCTGGTACCCAGAGCAGCTAAAGCAGACTGGAATCTTGCTCATCAGTAACAACAACTATTCTTCACGTGCAAGTATTGGTTGCAGACATGGGTGAAAGAGTAGGTGGCCACCCAGCACTTTTTGCCAACAAGTGTTAGAAGGAGGAAATCAAGGGACACCTCCAGTAGGAGCTCAAAAAAGTTTCTTTCGGAGAACACAACTTCCAGAATCTCCCTGCTAGCAGTCAGTTCTGTCAGATTTGGGAAACAGTACTCCAGTTCAGTTTCCAGCCTCTGCCCCTGTGGCATTCAAGGAAACATCTTGGAGGTACAATTTCATCCACTGCTGCATCATGGGGAAACAGCACTCCAATGTGAAGTCACTTCTACATCCCAGTTTCCCCAAGGCTTACTAGTCATTCTCACCATATTCTGATAGTTATTAACCCTGAACAGAGAGAAGGGTCAGTGCTGACCCTAGCTAATGCCCATGCGTCCATAGTGCATCCTCTAAGCATCACCAGTGTTGTAAAGATATAAGAAGCCCCATGATCTTTGATAGTACTCATAAACAGTAAATAGGACAAGGATGTAGAAGGTTTTATGGGGAAAGGGGGCATTTTTCTGCCCCAAGTTAGTGAATCCGCTCATGGTTTAAATCCAAACCTTGGAGACATCCAAGTTGTATATCCAAAAAAAGGTCCAGCACCTTGGATGCTGCAATGGATTGGATTCACTATCATCACTGATATGAAAGCCACAACTGACTATCACCGTTACTTTCATACTTTGGTCAGAGGTCTTAAACCTGAGCTAACCATTCACCAGTTTCTCTTTTTTCCAAATTTTAGACAGTGGTTGCTCTCATAGAGGAAACTGTTCTGAGCCACTAGGGGCAGACACCCTGACAAAAAAAGGTCCCTTGAAATCCGTTACATTTTAACACCTTTGACATTAGCGAGGTAGTAAGAAATATCTCATTTCACTGTTACAGTAGCTGTGAGTTTTGGAACAAGAAAGGTCCAGGGTGTTTTAATTTAATGGGCCATTCAGCTTTCTTGTAGCAGTATCTCCTCATGAGATTGTGGAGCTGACACTGAGTATCAGTGTTAAGCACACTGATTCTAGTGGGATTGATGCAATATGTGCAACCACAATGTGAATGAAGAAAGAACCATCTCTGTGCTCATATGTGTTTTCTAGGGGGTGATACAAATAAACCTATCACTCACACAATTTCTTCTATCACTCACTCACACCTATGCATTTTCAGTCCATTTGGCCCAGTTTGTTTTGTAATGCCATCCACCAAGTTGAATCATTGCTGAGGAAGCCCACTGAACAACTGTGGCACTTCTACACTGAGCTTAAAACCTAAAGGAGTAATACAAAGGTCTGTGTTAGTGAAAGAATTACAAGGGACTGATTCTACATATGCATCATTTAAAGTAGTATGAAGGAGAGGCACTGTGAAATTTCCCATATTAAACCACTCAGAGATAGTGGAGAACCATTGTTTTCTGTGACTTTAGTTCTGACCTTCAGTCATTGAAATAGCTGTTTCATTTTGAATTGAGGTGACTTTTCTCTGCTGTTACCTTGTTGGGAGGTTGTATGCAAAGCATACTATTTAACAGTGCTGTCAGAGCAAAGCTAGGGTAAATATTGTGTTATCTCAAGCTTCAAAGCATCTTGTGTGGAATTCCATTATAGAGAAATGCATGCTGATGAATGCAAATACAAAGCTTGGTCAGAATGCAGACACCTTGAATAGTTTTACAACCACAATAAAAAAATGAAGAAGTGTGTTTCCTATGGCATTTTTAAATGTGTAAATTTGTCTGAAAGGATAGTTTTATACTGTGGAATCTGTTAGTTTAATCGGCTTTGGGCTTTTATCATATGCAACTTATTTTTGCATTGTGTAGGAGACAATAGAATGCATTGTGCTGGTATCAGTTTGCATGAGCTATTCATAGTTCATACTGAACAAAAGTAATTTGTATGAAGTTGATATTTGTCAATAATAACAATAATAATAATTGTTTGTCTGTATAGAATTTGGCTTTGTAGAACATTTGATCTATATTTTGCATTTGCACACTCCAATAAATTATCCTAAAGAGAATATTAATAGCAATCTGCAAACCACTGTATAATATTATTTTATTTGGATGCATTGAAACAAGTTTCTCATGATGGGTGCTTAAAATGTGATGTGAAAGTGAATACTTGAGTAATAACTGTGGTAAAGTCTGATCACTGCATCAATCAGATATTGTTGAACTGTTGTTCAGTGGTCATCATATAGATGGATAGACAGATATGGAAAGAATGGTTAAAATATAATTAGATTGTGCTAATTATACTAATAATTCTCTGTGATGAAAATTGCCACATCTTACATGATTGTACCAAACATTTTCAGCTTTATCTTATCTATGTGATATAGATTTCCAGAACATATATTTAAGATGCAGAACATTAGAGTAAGCCATTGGAGGAAAGATACATGTTGCACCTCTCCCTAGATGTAAATAGATGGAACTCTCTTGTGTGTGTGTTTCTTTTGGTTTCTTGAGTGGCTTTAAGATGAACCAAAAATGGATCTCTTCAGCTAGGTAACAGCTGGTGCAGGTTAATATGTTGAATGACTTTGCAGCCAAATTATGAGAGTTCTTCAATTCTTGTCTTGAAAAGAGTTTCTAATACAGAGTGGGAAGCTGGCACCATTGCCTGCAATATTCTTGATTGAATACTTTATTGACATTGCAGTTGTAGTGTTCAGTGGCCCTTTTCATAAAGTTATATACAACCTCATGTGTTGGCATTTGAGAAAAAGAAGATGTGGATTTATATGCAGATAGAGGGCATTTCTGTGGGAGAAGACACACAGGGATTGTGAAACACAATTTCTTGCAAATAAAATGAAAACTACTGAATATGTACTTAGTTAATTTGATTCATAGTGGCATTTTGTTATTTTGTTCATTTTGCATAGTAACGTATAGTAATGTATAGTAATGACTGTGACAGGTGTGGATTTCAAACCTCAAAGAGTGCCATTTGAACACTGACTGGGGGCCTGAGCAGACTGGCCTTAAAGGCTGGCTTGTGGGCAGAGTCAGGGCGTAACATCCACATTATGCATGTCCCAACTCCGCCCCCAGAGTGGTGGGATGCTGCGCGCCACCCCACATGGCATCACGGTGCTCCTCTGGTGCTGTGTCTGCACAATGCAGTGCCGAAGGAGCGCTGTAAAGCTATGGAACTGTGTCTATTATGCCCTTTGCAGGGTGCACAAAGGACCCACTTTTTGCAGCTCCTTTTTGTGCCCTGCAATGTGGTTGTTGTGGCCCCAATCTGGCTGTAAAAGAGGCAGCTAGAAGCCGCCCCTTAGGGGATGTTTGCACAGCCACTGAGTTACCAGTCACATCTTTTATATCTTCCAGAATATTTAACCAGATGGCATTATTATTGATAGTCATGCTCCAAAAGCAAAGGGAATGTATTTTTAATACGTTATCTATTATCTAGGTCTGTTCATCATATCTCACATAGAGACGTAAGCATGGGAAATGTATAAAAAGTGAATATTGAGCAGGTATCCCAGAAAGAGGCTTAGAATTATTGGTGACATTTGTATGCTTTACATGGCCTATTTGACTGGAGATAATGTTTGTTTCCTGGAGATGAGTATGACACTTGAGAGGCTGGTAGACTGCAAAGGGCAAATGAAGTAGTGCTTCTGTTTAAGTACCATGAACGAGAGTAAGATCCATTAATGTAATTAGAATCAGTAACTGATAGAATTCAATGCCTGCAACACTGTTGTTAGGAAGTACTTCTCAAGTTACAGGATTATATAACTAAGTGAAGAGTGAGGGGGCTGCATGTGTAAGACCTCATTGAGGCTTTGCTTTCTTATTGTCTTGTCTATTGTCTGTTTTTTGTAAAAGAAAATAATAATGAAAGAGCCTATCATTTTGGTAGACTTTAAATACGTTCCATGATCTAGATATATTGGCCTGTATCCAGAGAGAGTTATCCATGCTTTTGGTTTGTTAACATAAATGGAACAGTGATTTCAGCTGGGCTTGGGTCTGTTAATAATCTTTTTCTTTTTTCATGGTTAGACATGGAAGTCACTTATATTTAATCATTAGGATTTACTTCTCACATTATAATGTTGAAAACTGAACATTGGACTGTGGGTCTCACCATACCCACTTGGAGTGGAGAGCTCCTGGAAATCATCTGGACTTATCGAGAGTATAAGATTCAGATTCACAGAGGTGCTGAAATCAAAGAAACACAGCACAGAAAAATGAGACATGCACAGTGAAGCACCATAAATGTCAACTCAGAAGAAGGCCTTGCTGAATCACATGGGACTGGTTCCCTGATAGTGAATCACAAAGATATAATATTTACTTAAAATAAATATTTGGAGGATTGTGAATTAAAATCATAAGATCTGTTCTTTCAAACACTTAACTAAGGCAGGGCAAAGTGCATTACCAGCTTCTCAGTCCAGGTGTTTGTGTATGTGTGAGTGTGCATGTGTGGGTGAGCATATGTATGTAAGATGGTATTTAGTTATGTATATGGCAAATGATTCGTGTGTGTGTGTGTGTGTGTGTGTGTGTGTGTGTGTGAACTGGCAATTAAAGGGGGGGATCAGCAAGACAGCTTCCAAAGTGTGATGTTCAGGGCACTTGAGTTCTACAGTATAATAATCCTCTGCATATTTGCACAGAAATAGGTCCTACTGAACACAGTGGGACTTAGTCTCCACTGAGTGCACTTCAGATTCCAGCTTTTGGAGTATGCCTACTTTTCAGAGGGAACCAAACAAAAACAAAGCCTTCTTGGAGATCTTGACATCTCCATTGTTATTTTTGTTGTTTTTGCTGTGTAGCTTTATAGGACACTGGTTTCTGAAGTATCAGTGTAAATAAAAATTAGAAAATGCATGCCACGCAGCCATGGCTGTTGATTTATGCATCATTCCCTTTCCTCTTTCCTTTTATAATTCAGTAAGGAGATGGAGTGTATGAGGCAGTATTTTTAAAAGAATATTTTTTTTATCAAGAGGATGGCAAGTGATCACTCTCCTACTCTTGTCTAGGGGAGAAAATGAGAGGGTTCATTTTTTTTAAAAAAAAGAATTGATTATCATTTTGTCATCCAATTTCCCCATCACTATATAAGTCAACAGGGAGAACCAATGGATGGCATACTCTCAAGTTAATGGGTTTCCCCCCTCTCTCCTTTTCCTCAATAAATTGATGCCACCTTCAGTTTGGTTAGAAAGAGGACTGTAAGCCTTTTAAAGCAGCATCACCTCTGCTTGGATTATATTATTGCTTAGCGATTTATTATCTTTTATGAATGGTCCAGGAACTGTCACTATTGGGAAAATATCCTGCATATGGAAGCAGAATGCTATAATGGCTGGAGGGCTGCTAAGCTTCATCTCTGCACAGCACAATTTGCTATAATGATTTTCTTTTTAGACATAAATTTTCTTAGGTGCAGTTAGTTTGTTCAGTTTATTGTGTACCAAACAAGCTCTTCTGTGGCATGGTAGCTTTGAATGCGTAGCTATCCTATATAGAGATTGTAGTAGTATAGCATTTTTTAAAAGACAGAGGTCAGTTCCTCCATCAGTATGCATGTGGTATTCCCGCTGAAGTTAATGGAAGCTAATGACAGCATCAAAAGGAAAATCGATCTTCCAAAACAGTGTTTAACTTTCTAGGCAACATCTTCCTTCCTGAAAATATGTATTCCTATATCTCTGTAGTGGGAACAGGAATAAAAGTAAGAATCACAAGATGAAATGAGATGTAATAAAATAAAATAAAAACTGCTCACAGCATCTGTGTTGACTAATTTTCTTTGATGCATTTAAAGTACTAGAGTTGACCTGTATGGGACTTAAGTCTGAGCAGAGTTGCCACTTTAAGCAACCTTGTAGTTGATGGCATTTACAGAGCCACTATTACTGAAATCCAAGTCATCCTGATGGACGGGGACATTTTATTTTACTGAAGGAACACAAGCAATTTCAGTTGCTGTTGGTGGTGGAAAATCAAGAAAAGACTGACTGTACAACTTTGCTTTTTGAATTCTGTAAAATGAAGTTGTCCAAAAAGAGATAAAAATGTTAATAACATTTGTTTGGGGTTTTTGTTTTGATGTTGTCAACACAGATGATTCACTCTGGAATTATTCGTTCATGCTTTCAAAGCAAAGGGATGTCTATCTTTGGCATGCAGACCAAGGTCACTATCTAGTCTGTGGCCTATGCCTGCCATTTGTCACATGTAGCCCTTCCATGTATAGAAGGGACTGGTGTGGAGATAACAAGATAGAGGCTGCGCATATTAGCACCATGTTAAGACTGGGTAGAGAAATTAGCAGGGCATCATGCTCCTAGCACATAGTAATGGTTTCTAAGGCCATGAATGTGTAGGACTCAGTGAGTGTTCAGATATGTATAGTAGATGCTCACGATGAAATGGAATTCTGCATTTGGCAGACTTTTCAATTGATCCCACAGGATCTCTCACAATGGCAATCAATAAGACTTCAGAGTGCTTAAATGTGGCTCTTTTACTACTTCAATACAACAATATGTGTATAAATTATCCAAGGAGGGGGGAGGAGTTCAATGCAAATGCATCTTTTTATGTCCCAGCATGTCTCCTTACTCATTTTTCAACACTGCTGCTGTCTATTAATGGCTTGCTTAGTTAATTTTATGGATAGAGAACCAGGAACTTGAAATAAAACCATGGCTGCTTTATTGTGGGATCCTGTACACTATAAGGTTGGAAAATGGGCTGTGTTTTTTCTTTTCTTTGTATGTAATGATGGTACATTGGGGAAGCCAAGGGCAGGGATTTAAGCTGATAGACACTGCAATACTCTGCATGTCTTTTCAGAAGTAAGTACTACTGAGCTCAGTTTGACTTATCCTCAAGTCAGTGTATGTAGGATTGCAGCTTCAGAATCTAATTTAGGTTGGCCACTTGGATTTAGGTTATAATGATCCAGGGTTCCTGATCCTTTCAGGATGTAAACAGAGAAGGGGAATGTTAGGGAGAGAAAATTCACCCCAAATTTTGAGGTTGAGTTTTTCCACCCTGTTGAAACTATATGGAGATTGGTGCACAGCTAAACAAAAAAAGAGCAACTTACCACTGCCAAATTCAGTTCTAATTTGGTATGTATCCTGACATCATCGGACGCATTTTGCTGCTGGCATCGTTGGCCGGGTGCAGCCTGGGTAATTTCCAAGCTCAGCCGGCCGATTTGCAAAGCTGGGAGCTTCCAAAACACCCTAAAGATACATCTGATCTTAAAAGCTAATAAGGGTCAGCCCTAGTTAGTACTTGGATGGGAGACCACCAGGTGGTATAGGTTAAATTTCAATGGAAGGGGCTGGCAAACCATGTCTTGAGTATTCCTTGCCTTAAAATATCCCATGAAATTCATGGGGTCACTGTTAGTTGACAGGCGACTTGGGGGCACACATGCATACACACACACATGCACATGCACACAGAACATAGTGTGTGGTTGGTTAATTTCATGACATCAGGATGCATGTGTATGTTTATATGTGTGTATGCATGTCTCTACAGTTAAGCTTTTTAGAGAAGGAAAAGACACTTGTTGGATTACATTTCCCTATGAAAATATACATCTAGAGACTTGAAATGAAACTGAGTTCATTTTGCCTTGGAAAGCTTTGCAGTGGGGAAATATGCACACAAACCTGAGTGTGCTTTTGAACAAAAACATATGCTTTAGCCAATTGGGAAATGTGCGCAAAGCATATACATTAAAAATGAATAAAAATGTTTAACGTTGGGGAGAAAATGCAAACATAATTATAAATGAATTTCTATGTGGAAAGAAACAAAAGGGTCTTGCAACCCAAAACAGATTGAAGATAGGATGAAAGTGCAAGTGAAATTCTGAAAAATCCAGCAAAGACAAGACTGATAGATGCTTCAGAAGCTGGGTATTTCTGGGCTTTCTGCTATCAATCCTGTCTGCTTTTCCTCAGCCCTGACATATGATCCTTCCCTTGCAGGAAAGTCTGGCTTTGTTCTTATGTTTAACTTAGGTCAGTGGTGTGTAGACTTTAAGCTTGTGGGATCTGTTTTGGGTTCCCTCATGCCTTTGGACCCTAAAACCTGCCAAATGGAGCTAAGCAAAAACAGTGTTAGAATGGCAGAGGCACATAAAATTAAGGAACAAGGCAGCATTGAATGCATCTCAGTCCAGTGCCTTAGATGCAACAATCTATGTTTTGTTTTATTCCCCCCCCCCCCAAAGCTTTCTTAATTCTTGTAGTCTGATTGATGAGATGGGGTGGGAAATGGTAACATTTGAGAGTCAGAAATAGGAGGGTTCTTGTGGGACCTTTTATGTTGAGCCCTGCATAGCTGATTTCCTACACAAGTCACTCCTCCTGTATGTTTTGAACCATTCAAATTACTCTACCAGAATATCAGAAAATCATTCTGGAGAAATGACAGCAATCATATAATTTTAGCAATATGACAATAGACTTTGACATTCATTTCCATCAATTGGACATTCCCAATATATATACTTAGTAATGGAGATGTCAGTATGTTTGTCCTGATTCCAACTGAATCTGGTGATGAACAGTAAAGCAACACTTCTGTAAATCCCATCGATTAAGTGGGCAAAGCAGTCTTGCAGCACCTTTGAGATTAAATGAAAGAAAGAAGCTGGTTGCATGAGCTTTTGTAAACTTGTTTACATGCATCTGAGGAAGTAGGCTCAAGTCTATGGAAGCTCATGCTAGCAGCTTCTTTCTTCCAGTTAGTCTCAAAGATGCTACAAGATCCCTTTGCTTACAGATTTTCTAGCATGGCTATGTCTTTGTGTGTCTACTCTAGTTGGGATAGAAATTGATTTCAGCTTTCAAACCAATATAGTTTTGCAGATTTGAGGGTGGTCTGGTATTTTATAAACATGATACTTTTGATGCAGAGTGATTTTAGATACATGTTTTTATAAGCATGGTCTCTTGTGTTCCAAAGCTGCTTTATGATAATAATGATAATACTCAGAATTTATATAACACTTTTTGAATGTTCAAAGTGCTGACGATGTACAATCTCAATACTTTCTACAAGAGCTTTGTGTGATTAAGTTAGTATTATTATTACCAGATGGCGGGCATGTAGTTCAGGCAATCAAATTTTGGCAGAGACCACCTAAGGAAACCATGACTGGGATGGGAGAATTAAGGATTTAGTCGTTGTACTACATTTGCTTTTCAAGGAACTTTTCTCAACCTCCTGCCCTATGACATGTTTTGAGGGGGAAAAATATTTTCTAGAAGAGATCGATTTCTATTAAGTTTATTCCACAGATGTCTGAGACTTCAGTCTCAGGCCAGGATCCAGTGATCAAGTGTCAGAAGAACAGCAATAGTCCTGCCTTTAATGGACTCCTCTTTGGCACCAAAACCTTGTCCAGACTTCTTTATATTTCATCAGGGGATACAAGAGCTAGGAGGGATTGCTGATTCTGATGGAAGTTGTGGAATCAAGTTAAAAGACACAGTTATAACCTAGTCCTACACACAAAGGAGATGTGGGAAGAAAAGGACAAAACCGATTATGAAATTGAACACTATCACCTTATTATACATATTTCAGTGAATTGAAGCCTTATGCTAAAGGTTTTCATTTTATAAGGAATTGAAGTGGCATCTCTAAAACTAGCCTTAATTATAATCTTTGCTAGTAAAATAATACCCAGGAAGAAAGAAAGAAGAATAAAGGCTTGCTATTGTATAAAATAGCATGATGTCTCTTTTCAATTACAGGATTACAGGAGTGACTGACTTTAATTCAGGAGGCTGAGTGGCAGCTTAACTTCTATTGACCATACAATTTACTTAAAGGTGACTTGCAAACTCAAAATTACACAGTTCTGGTTGGTTCATAGTAACATGCACTGAGTGCCCCCATAGCTAGCATATAAAGGGCACTCAGTCTGACTATCTAGAGCAGCTATGGACAAAGTGTATGGTAGGTAAAGGGCCTTTATTAGCTTTCATCCCTTGTGTCACAAACGTTCAACCTTCATCTGCTAGATTGTATCTGGATTTGAACTGCACATCTGTATAGTTTGTCACAGTGGAATTATGTTGCTGTTATATAATTATATAGTACTGTATGCCATCCGGTTGCCATTGATGGCTGGCTACTAGCAGGTGCTGCTAGTTGGAATCCAGGTCTTAATTAGAAGCTCTCAGATTAATTAGAAACCTGTTCCCAACCACCCTATTCCTGGGTTGGGCACATAAGAAATGTGCTGCTGGATCAGACCTGTCCCAACAGTAGCCAGCCAGATGCTTCTGGATGGGCAAAAATAGTCAACAATCATGATAGCTTTTCCACTGTGTTTATTCCTACCCCCAATATAGTGCTACTGGGAATGGATGTTCTGCTTACTCAGCATGACCATTAGCTGTTATCATAATGATTCTTCATTTGTTCATCTCATTTTGTAAAAATAAAATAAAGGCCTAAAATTATCAGTCCTTACTAGAACTTGAAGTAGTTTATGTAGGGATCTTCACATTCCAGTGGGAATTGCAAAAGAAGACTGTGGCCTGTTACAGACAGGCCAAAATAAAGCTGCTTCGAGTCACTTTGGAGGTATGGTATTTCAATGATGCATGTGTCCTAAGAGTCCAAAAGCTGCACCAAGGCCACACTCCAGTTCTAAGGACTGGAATGCAGCTTTGATGCGGCTTTTGGACTCTTAGGACGCATGCATCATTGAAATACCATACCTCCAAAGTGTCTCGAAGCAGCTTTATTTTGGCCTGTCTACAAACCAATGAGTTAAATCTAATTTCCTCTTTCATTGAGTTCTATTCAGAGTTAGCTATATTTAGAGTAGGTTTGCTGAAATCACTGGGACTTAAGTGCATTTGTGGCTAACTTGAGTCTCGCCATTTTTAGCATCTTTGGAAACGCACACACACAAGTTTCATTTATAAAAATGTAGCTGAATAAGAGTATTTAGTTGAGCCAGCAGATAACCTAGTTACTAACTTAATTGTGATAATAAGCAGGTGTTTGTGTGTTTGCAATGTTATTATTGACACTTGTCCTGAACCTTATCTCCTATCCTGAATGTTTAATTAAATTACTTCCTTTGTAACTGTCTGGACATATTGCCAGGGCACTGCTGGTCACTTCCAATCAGACTAGACCCATTGAATCAATTATTCTGTAGTGAGTCAACACAAAATTAAATCTCATCTATTCATTGGGTCTGCTCTGGTTTGGAGTCATACAGTGGGCCCTTGGTATCTGCTAGAGTTTGGTTCCAGGACCTCCTATGGATACTAAAATTTGTGGATGCTCAAGTCACCTTAAATAGAATGGCATAATGATATAAAATGGCAAAACCAAGGTTTGCTTTTTGGAATGTATCTATAATTTTAAAGTAATTTCAAGCTGTGGATAGTTGAATCTGTAGATAAGTAAACCATGGATGTGGAGGGCCAACTGCAATACAATTGAGGCCCTTGTTACATTTTTCTGTATCCTTTCACTTATTGCTACTTCAAATGAATGAACAAACACAAAACTATTGTTCATTATTCATTATATCTCTCCCTTCATTGTCAGTTATTGGCACAAGTCTAGATTTGTGAAAATACGTTTTAGGGTGTTTTTTTTAATGTCTGCCATCAGTTGCTAATTGGTTGAAATGACATGAGTTGTAAATGTCTTAACAGCAGGAAATGACATTCGTCCCTCTCTTTTTTAAAAAAACAAGAAACCTCACATTTCTGATTACTTTCAAATAATGTTAGAATTGCTTCAACACAGGGGAAGAGATCAGGAGGAAGAATATAATTTATTCTCATGAAAGTATCTATTTCATCCTAAAATAAATGGAGAAAATGTGTTCAGCAGAAATAATTGCACTGGAAACCAAAAGACCTCTGCTTAACTATAGGCCACTAGATGCTTAGCCAGTGAACTTAGGTGATAACTGTCTGGTAAATTTATCAAGCTCATTCATGAAGCTGCTCTGAGGTCTTTTCTCACAGGGTTTTTTTCTTTTTCTGATGGCCACTTGAAGAAGCTACAATATATTTTGCTCACACTTACCGATTACTGATAAGATGCTACATATTATAATCTTCTTCCCACTCCCTCTTCCCTTGTATTTCTTTCTGCAACTAGTGATACGTAACTCAGCCATGTCCATGAAAACAATGGACTAATTCTTACCAAGGCAATGAGTCTGTATCAAGATTGTTAAGAGACACGTGGTGAAATGTTTGTCCAAAGTTCTGTATATTTCTCATGTCTGTGTCACATTTTGTATGAAAGAAGGTTTTGTTTGAGCGTTCACATGGATTGGTAGAGCCCCCAAAGAGGATTAGCAGCTCAGCGAAAAGTAGGCCAACGGTCCAGGGTCCTAAAACCAACTCAAATCTTAGTCTTCACTTTTTGGCACAATTTTTATTGCACAACAACTCAGACTGAGAACAAATCTACATGTTTAAAATACTCCTCATTCCAGTTGAACAGAATGTGATCCAGCCACATAGGATTTACAAGAATTCAGGATTTTTGTGCCCTCCTTCCAGAAAACCCCCTTAAGCTCCATGGAAAAAGCCTGCTGAAATCTGCAGAAATGTCCATTATTGCACTTGTGGCCATCCATCTGCTGTAAAGGAAAGTGAAGACAATTACCTGTCAATGTGAATGTGTGAAAATGTGCACGAATTCTCATCGTACACTTATGTATAGACTAGCCCTGGATAAATTTTGTTAGACACAGATTATGGGTTGAAACAGACTGACACAATATGCCAGCTTGGGGGTAGCAAGGGGGAGTGGCGTTCAGACGCCGTATCCCCCAATGCTACCCACAAGCTGGTGTCATGATGCCCGCCCAACCACATAGCAGGCAGTGTTGCGGTACTCTGGCGGTGCAGATCTCATACGCCACACAATGCAGGAGTGCAGAAAAGCTGCAGCGGTAGCAGAAAAACCCACCCCTTTTCCAACGCAAAAAGGAGTGACATTTTGCCAGTTCTTTTTGTGCTGAAGAAACTTGGACCGGGGATGTGGCATGCGGTTGCTGTAGCTTCAATATGGCGCTCAAAGAGGTGGCGTGAAGCCACCCCTATAAAGCTATATAAGCCCTTAGTCATGTTTAGAGCTGGATCATTGTAATCCATGAGAGAACTAAGTCATAACACTTAATTTTCGCTGTTTTCAGTGATCTTTGTCTCAGCACTGTTTTTTTTTTAAAGAAGCCTACTCTACTAAATTTAGCGCAAAATCCATACTTTCCTCCCATTAATCGTAGAAAGAAACTGTTACAATTCACCGGTAACCTTCCTTCTGAATGAATGCTGCAGAAATATAAAAGGATGGTCTAAATATTCTCTCTATCAAATGTTTCTAAAAGACTTTATGTATTTATAAGTCTTTATGATCTACTATTGATGCAAATTACTAAGGATAAAAGAAAATCCATCCGTTATCAAAGAAAAAAAATAAATGAATTAAGTTGTAGGATTTGAAAGACTTAGCATTAGGAACTAGGAATTTATACTTTGTGATAGGTTTATAGTAATTGACAGTAGAAAAGACTTCTTTTTACCATCCACAAAGTTATTTTTATTCACTCTGAATGGAAACTGATGACACAGTAATAGCCCCTCTTGTAACATATCTCATTTCATTTTCTAATTTTGCATTTTCCCCTGCCCCCAATTAATTGATTTAAATTTGAACTGTAATATAATTTGGCTTTTTAAAATCTTGTTATTACTATTGTTGTTGTTGCGTGCCTTCAAGTCATTTCTGATTGATAGTGACCCTAACATGAACTTATCACAAAGTTGTTCAGAGGGGATTTGCCATTACTTTCCTCTGAAGCTGAGAGAGTGTGACTTACCAAATGTCACCCAGTAGCTTTTCATGGCAGAGCGGCGATTCAAACCCTGGTTTCCAGAGTCACTATAATGTTATAGCACTATTATTCCACTTTAACTGCTATGGCTGCCTCATGTGGACTTCTGAGGTTTGTAGTTTTTTGAGGCCTGAGAGCTGATAACTCTAAATGCTCCTCTTTAAAAAGCAAATCTTAGGATTACACAGGAAGCAGCATAGCAATTAATGTGGAATAATAGTGCTATAACAATATATTCTGTCCATAGTCCAATGTGCAAGCCACTATGCCACACTAGCTCTCCTGTTATTATTGCTATATGTGTATCTAATCAAATAAAGAGCATTTTATTGTGAAACACATGTTTCCAGCCTACAAGATTTCAGATTACTGGTGTAAGCACAGGTCTAAATTTAGTATCTTCTGCTTGCAATTAATTAGGCCCTGATAACAGTTTGCCCACAGGCAATTTGTTTGCAATATCTTGATAGAATGTCTTTCTCTGCACATAAATGATAAATCAAATAGTGAGGTTTTCCATGAATTGCACTCAGGTCATAGGATTGAAAAGGGTGAAAGATGATGTTTTTCACTGATCCCCACTTTTCCCTGTAGCTCCTTAGAATCATAGAGTTGGAAGAGACCACATGGGCCATCAAGAAGTCCAACTCCCTGCCATGCAGGAACTCCCAGTCAAAGCATCCTCAACAGATGGCTGCCCAGCCTCTGTTTAAAGACCTCTAAGGAAAGGAGACTCCACCACACTCTGAGGGGGTTTGTTCCATTGGCGTACAGCTCTTACTGTCAAGAAGTTCCTCCTAATGTTGAGGTGGAATCTCTTTTCCTGCAGTTTGCATCCATTGTTCCTCATTCTAGTCTCAGACTGGGAAGCTCTTTGGATCAGCCTGGGGGGGGGGGGGGTAAATCAAGGGGCCAGATGGGGAAAGGGATAGAAAAAGCCTCTCTTTTACTCTAGAAGGAGCCTCTGCTGAATGAAGTCCACTGGAATGAGCCATGCTATTGAAGGTTCTAACCCATAAACAGATGATTGGTTAGATTCAGAGCTCAGATTAGACAGTTTAACCATCCCAATATAATCCAGTAAATTTGAATCCACAGTTCTGGTTTCCACATTGTAGAAATAATCCCGGCTGACACCTCTTTAACTGCCATGGCTCAATGCTATGGAATTCTGGGGTTTGTAGTTTGTTGTGGTGCCAGGGTTCTCTGGCAAAGAAGGCTAAATAGCTCATAAAACTACAAATGCTAGAATTCCGTAGCACCGATGCCCCCCCCCCCGTATCTCCCCAACATTGAAAGACAACCCAGAATGGATCATATTACAAAAGGATTAGGCTTGATTCTCCACTGCTAGGATAATATTATCCAATAATAGGAAGTGCCTTTAGTCACTTCTCCAGTGATATTCCTGAGTGTATCACTTTACATGCTCCCACAAAATTAAGAGTCTCATTATCTTTTATGACACTACAAATGGGATGTATGGGCAGGAAAGAACCACATGTGTGCATGTGTGAACTATATGCATGTATACAACAATTTCACCCTTTCTTCTGTTTTGCTTCTGGCCTTTATTACATTCTGTTCCTTTGCTTTGTTTTAAATTAGATTGCAAGACCTTTGAGCCAAGGACATAAACAATGTTCTTCATTTACAGATTTCAAAGTAAGATCTCTGATTTCATTTTTTAAAGAAAATACAGTATATCTTGTTCCTACTACACTCAGGTCCCAGTGTCTAGGGATTGATATTGCAGTTGTGATAATTAGAAACATTCCCCACAATGACACAATTGCATGAGTATGTGGTGCAATGTATTGGATGAAGGTGGCTTTATGCAAGGAGAGGTTACTGGTGGTAGAAAGGGGCTGACAGAGAAGAAATGGAAAAGGATGGCATTAAGTATTTCTGGGAATGATGGGAAGTGTAGCTCCCATCTTTTCTGGGCAATACTTGGTTTGTACCCCAATATACTTAGAATTCAAGTATACTAGAAGCCTGCATGGGGAAAAAAGAAAAAATTATTTTAATATGAACATTAAGTTTCTCTCTCTCAGTGTGTGACTTTTGGTTAGGATTCCTCTCCCATCTTGTTCTCTTCCTTTTGTCATTTGTGCTCATTTCTTTGGGCCACTTTCCTTTGTGTCTTCCATTTCCTGGCTTCTCCTCTTTTGCAAAGACATTTTAATACTAACCCTTACATATCCATGCTTTTTCTTTCCATCCATTTGTTTACTCTCTATACTGTCTGTCTAGCTTATGTAATGGCAGCCAGAGGCCATCTGACTGTCTCCCCATCACACCCCCAACCCCAATATGTGACCCAGCCATTACCACAAGAAACTTTGCTAACCACATAGTACCTTAGTGCAGGTTTGTCCTGTTCCCTTCCAGAATTTTTAATTCCCATCATTCCCAGAAAGCATGCCCATTGCAGGGTAGGGATGATGGTCCTTCATGTCTGTGAGGCATCAGGTTGGTTGCATTCCTTTACAGTATCTTTGTCTTTTTTTAGCCACATGGAAGGAGCACTGAACTTTCTCACTAAAAGGAGGTGGGAAATGTTCACTGTCACAAGTAATAAATAACAAGAGCACCCAATCTACATTGCAAGGAAGTGATAAAAACAACACATGCTTATAAGAATGCTTGAGATTTCGCAGCTATTAATTTTGAACTTTTTGATTGCAGTCCTGTTCTACAAGAGTCGGTGCTGCAAGGGCACAAGGGCTCTGTGAGAAGTGAGAGATTATGACAACATGCATTTATCATCGTGAAGCTGGCTATGCTTGGTCTAAGAGGTGGACATTCACAGTCCCATTAAAACCAAACTCCTCAAAATGTGTTTCCATTTTCTTACATTTAGACAAATTTAAACCATCTTAATGATCACGAAAAAGCTGACGGATATTCGTTAATAGCACATTCAGTCTGTTTGCAACAAGAGCCTTGTTCAAGTGAGAAAAGTTATTTTATACTGCTCATATTAAAAAGTCACAGTATATTCTGTGTTGTATCAATACATAGTAATTCCCCAGTACACTATTTTGCCAAGGGGAAGGGATGATGAGTGCAAAAGTTTTCTCCAACATTAAAATGTTACTTCTTAAATCCAGCACTTATACAAAATTAGTATCCATTGCATTTTGTACAGTGTTACAATGTAATATTTAAAACTAAGGGTGAGATGCCACATTAATATGTCTTGAAACCTTAGCTACTGCTTCTATGTTGCAAAGGGGCTTTGGGAGAGGCAGTTTCTGGGGAAGAAGGTAGTAGGAGAAATGTGCTTAATCCTTTCATCATCTACAACTTTTTCTTCAATCCCCTTGCTAGATTTTCTTTTCATCCTGTCAAGGTTCTAGCTTTGTGTTTCCACTTCAAAACATCTCTGGCATCATGGCTGGGAGAAAAATAGTGGTGTCAAGAGGGTGTTACTCAGAAAGATGGTTTGAGAGGATAGGATTTACAATTCAGAGTGGTAGTTTTGAGCTATAAAAACCTACATGGGTTGTAGTCAGGCTATCCGAAGCACATTTCTTCCTATATCAGCCTGTCCAGGCTCTACTTCTTCTGGGGAAGCCCCTTTTTCAATTCTACCACCTTCACACACAAGTCTGATGGGAATATGGGACAAAGCATTTCCAGGATTTGGAATTCCCTTTCTAAGGAAGCTGAAATGGTCCCATTTCTGCTTTTCTGGTGCAAGTGAACATTTTTTTTTTTCTTTTCTGTCGGGCTTTCAGGAACTGACTGCAGAGGCTTATCATTGCTGTATTCTCTTTTGTCTATTTAATGTATTTGATTAAAAAGCTTTAATTCTAGGGCTGGTTTCATTGCATTGTAACAAATTTTTTTGTGTGTGTGTGTTTATGTACCATATGTCTTTGCATGTGCTTTCATCTGCATCTGTCTTAAATTTTTAAAGCAGTCTTGAGCTCTAGTTGTGGGAACATCTAGTACAATTGCAAAAAAGGTAACACTGGTTTAAATGTAGTATCATCTGACGACACCTCACTGATGCCTAGATTTGAATCTGAAACACTTACGGTTTAAAACTTCAGTCATTAACACCTGGTAGACCATAAAATATCCACACTCTATTTAAATATGAGAACGGTCAGATCCCTTAACATGCAACTTGGGGGATGAGGAATGTAGACATTAGAAATTCTAATGTTTTGTTTGCAGATTTCTTTCTCCTTCCTTCCTTTCTTTCCCAAGCTCATCCTCACAAAATGAACATGACCACCAGCAGTTCATTGCTTTGAGGGAAGAAAAATAAGAAAGGAACTCAGGAAGAATGAGGCAACTGGCCATGCATCTAGGGAGAGAAAAATCACTTGAGGCAATACCAGCACAGCCTAGTATGCACTGTTTGAGCAATCCATCACAGTGGGACATAGGCTGGGCATGAATTAGTAGAATCTGGGTGGCCCATCACCTGCAGGATAGTGATGCATGGGTGGTGCATAGAAGAAATGTTTTTAGGCCACTAGCCAAAGAAAGAAACATATTTTTTCCAAGGTCTGAAGCTACAATGGGATAAATTCTGCCATATATTATCTCGGTGTGACAAAATGAGCTCCACTGTCCTGCCTTTCTACGTGTTCATGATTATTATGCAGCTGGCTTAATTCCAAATCTGATGTGTATTGGGAGTTAATACAGCAGTGCAAATAAAAAAAGACAGCAGTACAAAATAGCTGTTAAAATATGAAGACAGCTGTACAAAATGCAAAACAAAGGGAAAAGGGGGATTTAGGTTATACTGCATATGGAAAGCAGGATCCTCCCATGCATCTGGGCACAACACCTGTGTACTGAGATCCCACAAATTTTCAACAAAGCCTGCTTTCTATTTGTCCACTGTTGTGAGCTATGCAAGTAGCACACTTAGGAACAGGACTTTGTGTGCAGTACCTCCTACTATATATCCCTGTCTGGGACTGTTGACTAATAAGAGGTGTGTGGGGGTATATGAGGGGAAAACACAGATTTCCCCCATTTGTATAATAGCAAAACATGCCAATTTCAAATATTTTCCCATCACTGCACAACTGTACACAGAGGGAGGGCATTAAAGGGTCTCTCTTGTGCCTAGAGTTATCCATCCATATGCAAGCCTTGTGTATTCCCTGAGAAAAAGATTATGTGTATGTATTTTAAAATTCTTTGTTGCGGCATGTCTGAGTTGTATAATCTTTTTTTTTTTTTTTTGGCTCTTTCATAATACTTGGTAAAAAGAGATCTTTATTTTATTTTATTTTGGTATAAAGAGGATCCCTCCCTCTCTGTGGGAAAAATATACTGTTGAAGTTGTAATGCTCAGACAGTGAAAAAAGAAAGGAAGACAGTGCAGTTTGGTGAATCACAGTTAGCTGAATCACACTATTCAACTATTCCATTTTCAAGAATTTTGCTGGAAGCACAAGGAGATATTTTTAAATCACCCCAGCATGATAGTTTCTAGCTACATTTTTACTGTTAAATCAGTCAAGAATATTTGGAAAGAATTTGTCAAGGAACAATATTTTTCTTTAGTGTTTCTTTGGTCTCAAAAGCCCTGTACACTAAAGAAAGTGGAGAACAAAACAGGAGAGCTGCCTTTTTATTATGTTGAAAGGATATGTGACTTTAAACAAAATTTCCGTCTGGAGAAGTGTTGAACTGTGTATGTGTGTGTGTTTCACATAACCTGCATGTGAGAAACTTGTATAAAGTTTACAGCCTAGACAGATGTACTTTTTTTTTTTTGTCAAGAAGTAATTCTAGCTAAGTTTAGTGGAGATCTCCTTCTTTGATATGGAAGTTTCCTTCATGTGGTCAATAGCTAAATTTTATCAGGATTGGGGAATGATGGAAAAGGTAAACCAGTCTCTTCAAGGTGGCTCCTTTAAAATTTCCCATGGTACTAGCTGTGAATTATTTTTAAAAAGTGTAAGTAAATGTCAACTAGTGTGTTCATTGACACGTCGAGTTTGGTCCCGAACATGTGGAGTTTCTAAAGGAAAAGGTAAACGGAGTCCCTTAACATGAATGTCTAGTCATAACTGACTGTAAGAGGCAGTGCTCATCTCTGTCACTAAGCCAAAGAGCCAGCGTTGTCCAAGGAATGCTCTGGTGGTTGTGTGGCCAGCATGATTCCACTGAACATTGCTACTGAAGCGGTAACTATTTATCTACTTGTATTTGCATGGTTTCGAACTGCTAGGTTGGCAGAGGCTGGGACTAGTGACAGGAGCTTATCTCATCATCCAGCACTCAGTCCTCAAATCGCCAACCTCCCAATCTTATGATAATCAGAATTGGCATCTTAGCCACTAAGCCACCACATCTCTTTTATGTGGGGTTTCTACTGCAGCCAAATAACCCAGTCCAAATCTAAAGGTAAACAACAAGTTTAGCCTAACAACTGAGACTTTTGGATGTGAGAGAGGGATATCACTGTTCTTTTTAGAAAGCAGCTCAGTGGCAGCCAGGTGTGGATTTCTGAATGAATTATACAACCAGGTATAGGTCTGTAGATGACCACTGCTGCATCTGTATGTGTGAAGAAAACCAAGACAGAAACAGTGAAAAATGTTGCTTCTTATATAAGGCTTCATTGACATTTAATAAAAGGGCTGGAGAACTGCTATAAGAAGAAAAGAAAGCATTCAGGAATTTTAAAGCTTCGAAAAAAAGGGCACATAAAGGAAGGTGTATAAAATTATTCATGATGTAGAGGAAATAAATATGAGAATCTATTTAGAATCTCTCAATCGTTCTCTCTCTATCTCAATCACTTCACTTTCCCACAAAACTGGGAATTAAGGCAGCTTACAAAATAAAAAGAAATACAGATAAAAAAACTAAAAAAACAAAACAAAACCCAAAAATGCAAATAAAAACACATACACAATAAGTTAAGATTAAAATAGTATTAAATAACCTGCATAATTAAAGCAATTAAAAGTGTGTGAGGACATCTCAAGAAGCTAAATGGTATGATGTTCAGTATGGCCAGATGATGATGATGATGATGATGATGATGATGATGATGAAGATGCTCATATAAAAAAGGAAATTCTACTATATACATATTCTTAAATTGTGGAATACTTCTCTGTACTACTTCCAAGATAACATTAACAGAGTGTTGCAGAGTGCTGCCTTCCTGGTCTTCTAACAAACATATGGTTGCAATGATGCAGCTTATATTTTGTGGTTTTTTGGAGGGGCCAAGCACTTTAGATATGTATCTATACTGATCTATATTGAGATTTGAAACGGGTGTAAATTTTAACATAATTGTGATGAAAATGGTTTGCTGACCTTCTGCCAATTTATGAAAAAGCCTTATTTGATTGTATATTTCCTTTAAATATATCACAATATTGTTCTTGCTGTGATTCTGATTTTGGCAATCCTATCATGACATTTCCTTGGTGAGATTTAATCAGTGGAAGTTTCCCACTGTCTTCTTTGAAGCTGAGAGAGTGTGACTTGCCCAGGGTCACCAACTGGGCTGAGCAGGAATTCAAACCCTGTCTTCCAGAACTCTAGCCCAACACTCAAACTACACTGGATTTCAGTCACAGTAATATTATAAAATATTATAGCATCTTTAAACACATACATACTTGTGTAAAATTATATTTTTTAAAGAACATAAGAATGAAAGAATCCTGTAGTGAATAGCATCAGTCCCTTGGCATGCTCCTACCAGTCCAGATGCTGACATTGTGTATGTTTGCTGCTGTTCTTATCTCTTAATGCGGGCTAGTGGTGTACACTCTTGCTGTGAAGTCCTGGACTTTGATTGCAAGGCCTGTCCATAGCTGCTTCACCCAGCTATGATTCCCATGCAGACAGACTGCTTGAATAGATTAATTTCTGGCCTAATGTAGTCTAGCTCTTCTTTGGTTCTTAACTGTACCCGCTGGTGGTTCCCATGTTAGTGCAGTGATGGATCCACTCTGGGTTTTACTTTAAAATAAACAAGCAAATTAATAATATATGCAAAGTGATTATGACTCCTTTAAAGATTCTCCAGACTAAAACCCAATGTGGATTCACCTGCCAAGATGGCAATCATGAGCTGCCACTGTTTTTTCAGTGTATTTTCCCCCCACAGCAGAGCTAAGCATACTTTGGAGTGAGGAGGGTTTATATGAGAAAAATAGTGCTAGCAAAAGGATCAGATGCATCCTTTTCCCAATGTTGCTGCCCAATACACAGTGCTCTGCATATCTCCATAGTGATTTTTTTCATTGTTTAATGCAAGCATCACTTGACATTTTAGTTACCAAGTGTTGACTATGTATGTCTAAATCAACCCACAGGGTTTTTTCCCCCCATTAAAAATAAAAATATGAAAAGGCTGTAATTCCAAAACCCCTGACCTTGAATAGCACACTAGATCTCTCTGGTTGTGACATAATTTGAATTATTTGATCAACAGTTGTGGTCAGGATTTAGTATAAGCCTTATTAAAAATAGTTCTTTGTTGTTGTCATATGCCTTCAAGTCATTTCTGACTTATAGGGACCCTAAGGCAAACTTATTTTTTATTAAACAAACAAACAAACAAATGTACCTAAGGTTTTCTTGGCAGAATTTTTTGAGAGAGGGTTTGCTCTTGTCTTCCTCTGAGACTGAGAGAGGATGACTTGCCTGAAGTCACCCAGTGGTTTTCCATGGCTGAAGCAGGATTAACTGGTCTCTCAGTGTCCTAGTCCAACACTGTGCCCTTCATTCAACACTCAAACCATTGCATCATTCTGTCTTAAAATAGTTCTACAAAAAGTAAATGTTGGCACTGGACAATTTTATAGAGATAGTTTCCATATAAGAATAATTAATTATAAGAATAAAAAGAAAAGAACACTAATAGTAACACACCATCCCTCATGGTCAGGTGCCAATAGATCCTACAGTGTGACTATATACTCCAAATCCAGTATACTAGGGCATAGGCTTTGGCTCTTGTTTTGTCATCGGCATTTCTACAGTTTGATGGATTTCTTCTCTGGCACTACATTTCCATTCTCTGATCTTTCCTGCCAAGTAGTTCAGTTTTCTCACTGTCTCAGTGGGAGTCAGATGTAAGTGAGCTCCAGCCTCTAAGCAGCCAAGTGATAGAACAAGGAGTTTCAACACTGAATGTTTTTCAAGGCTCCAGCATTCTGTTGTGTTATAAAACAATATTGGAGTCTCAGCAATACTGATGTAGGATTATGCCTTCATTTTTATTTTCAAACTAAGGCAGTTTAGTGACAGCCATTATTTGAGATGCATTGACTGTTCAAAACCCAACAGAAGACTCAGTGAGTGCTGTTTTCACAATTCAGAACTCCAGCTCCTTATGCCTCTTTTTTATGCTGCAGTAGAGGGTAGAAGTAGAAAAAAGGCAGAAGGATAGATTTTGATTGAACATTAGGACAAATATCTTGAAAAATAATACATTCCAGCAGTGAGACATATAGATATGGCTTTCTGTCGCCCCCCTTCCCCCCATGTCTCTAGCAGTCACACAGACATCCAGTTGCTGACCAGCTTGTAAATAATGAGACCAGACAAAAGAATGGGTTGTAAAATGGGCCACTTTATTTATATTTAACTATTTATGTATTCCTAAGAGATCTGCAACATTGGGGGAGCAACTTAGTGTGGCAGCAGCTGTGGCCTGTGGTCTATTCCCAAGATCACCTCCTCAGCTTCCCCTATGCAAAATACCTGAGCCTTGAGGATAACCCATAGTTTGGTTGCTCCCTGGGCAGCTCGCATCTGGAATGCCAACCTGAGATTTCCCCATTTAGGTCAGCCCCAAGGAAGGTCTCTTTCTCTATCTCTTTAGCCACACCACCTAAAGAGGTAGTTTCAGAGGCCTAACCTTCACCATGAGGTGACATAGGTGTTCAGCTGACTGCTATATTTCTGCCCTGGAACCACCTGTGAACACCTATTTATACCCTCACCCATGCCAATTCTCCAAGTACCCAACAAAAGTGAAGGATAGGCAAATAAATAAATACATAAATACATACATACATACATATAAACCTTGGAAAGAAGAGAAAATTCTTATTTGGCTCTGAAGCAACCAGAAATATGCATAATGTGTATAGGCAGGAGCGTGGGGCAAAAATACTGAAAAGGTAGAAGGGCAGGGGTGCCAGATATATAAAGTGGTTGCCCTGCCCCCAGCCTTCTCTCGAGTGTGGCATGAATGCACTGCCTCTTAATATAAACTAATCTCTTACAAGAGGCCAGCTAATGCATGGTTTGGGATAGCCAGCCTGCTTGGGGCTTGAAAAATGGCAAGCAACAAACAAATATAAGTCCAGAAATGGCTGAAGTCCATTTTTTTTTGTTTTGAAAAAGAGCCACACTTAACAGTACAAGGGAAATCTGCTACCTATTTAAAAAGCAAATTGTTGATCCATATCTGAAGATGTCATTGGTTGCAAACTGCAGTAGCCTCTAAATCAGTGGTTCCCCCAACTTTTCAGTTTAAGAGAATTTGGAATTCAGTTCCCAGAAGCCTCAGCCATGTTGGCCAATAGCCTAGGATTCTGGGAACTGAAGTTCAAAATACCCCTAAGGAGCACAATTTGGGACCACTGCTCTGAATTATGGCCTAACACAGCAACCTAGCTAGATGCAACTTAGATCAGGTAGTTATCCTCCCCTTCTATTATTCATTTAAAGTAGCATACAGTGTAATTTGATATGCTGAGATATGATTTGATTTGTCCATTTCTTTCCTCTTTAAAAATAAGAAAGAAAGACTGTGCAGTTTGGGCTATCATTTTAATGGAGATTTCCCCCAAGCATTTATGTCATTTGCATTTATGATTTGGGTAGGGGTGCCTACTCTCTTGTCTGTCACATTGGCTGGATTCCCATTTGGTTTTGAACCAGAATCTTTTACATAGTCTGTTTATTGCCTGAGCATAGTTGAGTCTTACATAGGAACTAGATTTTAAATTGTTAATTGTGATCCCAGCTCCCCGTACTGGGCTCACTTCAATTTTCTTTATATGTTTCACAGTTCAAAGCTGTTGTAAATCCTCTACAACCAACTGCACATGGATTTCCATTCCTTAAGGGGAATTTTTGAATGCCAAAAGTCAGTATTAAGGCTTAGTAGCATTCCTACCGGCAAGGGAATAGCAGCCAAAGGGGGGGAAATGAGTAGACTATTTAATATAAAATGAAGTAGTTTTACAATATTTCCTTAAAAAAAACTGCCTAGAGTTCATCTACCCATTACAGATGTACTGACTGGACTGAGTTAGGGCTCAAACAGACAGGCCAAAATAAAGCTGCTTTGGGTCACTTTGGAGGTATGCTGTTTAAATGCTGTATGTGTCCTAAGAGGCCAGAAGCTGCACAAAAGCCATGCTCCAGTCCTAAGTCCTGGAGTGCAGCTTTGGCACAGCTTTTGGCCTCTTAAGGTGCATGTGTCATTTAAACAGCATACCTCCAAAGTGACCTGAAGCAGCTTTATTTTGGCCTGTCTGTTCGGACCCTTAGTTTATAACCCCAGACCAGATCAAGTCATGTACAGCAACTACGTTTCTCAATTGATATTGGAAAATAAGTCTGGAGGATGTAAAAGGTTTTGCCTTGACATGAACGTCTAGTTGTAACCAACTGTAGGAGTGGTGCTTATTTCCATTACTACGCAGAAAAGCCAGTGTTGTTTGAAGATGACACTGGTGGTCATGTGCCCAGCATGACTGTACCAAATTCTTTTACCTTCCCACTGAGAAGTGATACCTATTTATGTACTTTCATGTGGAAGTTGTTGAACTGCTAGGTTGGCAGAAGCTGGAACTAGTGATGGGAACTCACCACATAATGTGGCACTTGGACCTTGAGCTGCCAACCTTCTGACCTTATAATTGTCAGAATTGGTGTCTTAACCACTAAGCCACTATTAGAAATGTTTCCTATTCTGGCTGGCACAGTCTCACACCACTTTGGGTGTATCTTCTCCATTCATCTTCTTCTCTTTGAAACATTGTTTAAAAATGGGAAGGAAGGAAAATACTCTGCATGCTTCCAAATGACAAATCTAGGAAGGTTACAGTATCCTCCATAAAGTTGAGTGAATGAAGTATGGTGGTTTAAGCAATGACAACTTCTTCAAGATGTCACTGTTTAATCAACCATTCTTCATTCATTCAACTTTCAGAGGCTAATGCAACTTTTCTAGTTGTGTTTCCAGAAAAGCACATCTTTTAATTGGTAACACTGGGGCCTCTTTGTCTTGGAACAAAATGTTTATGGGAAAGTGTACCTTTTCAGCTGGTAAACAGCATGTCACCCCTGCAGGAATCCCTTAGCTTCTCCAAGAAACTTTTTGAAAAGATAAATATTTTAATGTATTTTCATACCTTTCCTCAAGTGAGAAATGAATCAAATATTCAGCGAATTTGAAAACTGATGGGAAAAAAACCCCATTCCTTTTATTAATCTAGGATTTTATAGCAAGCCTGTTTCTGTCAAAATTCAGTAGTTCTGAGTTCCTAAAGCATCCCTCCTTCTAATTAATTCATCTAATTTTAAGCTAATTATGTATTGTATTTTATTGTTTTTAACTGTGATTATTTAATTTGTAGTTTTATCATCAGGATGGGAGGGTTGGTAGGGATTAATTTTGTATTTTATTATATTTTAAATGTATGTTTACTGTTGTAAACCACCCGGATTCTTCGTGATTGGGCAGGCTATAAATGAATATTATTATTATTATTATTATTATTATTATTATTATTATTATTATTATTAT
>NC_056526.1:112854148-112973708 GCF_019175285.1 Sceloporus undulatus
ATTCACCAAAGTACAGTAGCTTCATATTTTCCCCTTCCAAATGTTGGTGGGTAGTTTCAGAAGCAGTAAACTTGCTAAATTGGTAAGCAGAACTCATGACAAGGAACCAATGTCCAAATATCATTACAGTTCTCACTTTTTATTATGCAGAGAGATCTTGTAGCTTTTTTCAGACTAACTGAAAGAAAGAAGTTGGGAGCCTGAGCTTTCATAGAGGTTGAAGGCTTTCATGGCTGGCATCCATAGTTTTTTGTGGGGTTTTGGGGCTATGTGGCCATGTTCTAGAAGAGTTTATTCCTGATGTTTCACCAGCATCTGTGGTCAGCATCTTCAGAGAATGCTTGCCTGGAAAGGAGTTTATATATATACCCACAAAAAACTATAGCTTTCATAGACTTCAGACTACTTCCTCAGATGCATTTAGATCTTTCTTCCAGTTAGTCTCAAATGTTCTACAAGATCTCTCTACATAGTGAGTCTACAGACTAACATGGCTATATCTTTGAATTCTGTCACTTTTTATTAATTGCTCAAAAAATGTGATGAAAGATTTCTCTGTTTGCATGCCATTATTCTTCCTTATTAAGAAAACTGATACTGTCTTGTTGAGGGCACCTTAAACCCCGGAGCTGGCAAATGTGTCTGTAGCTAAAGAGACACCACCAGACAGAGAAAATGTAATTTGGGACTTAGAAGAAGGGGATGAAATGAGTTTAATATCATTTTACCTTGATCGTTGTGGTTTAACATGCATGTGCCAAGTGGCTTGTTAGGAAGGATTTGAGTTCATTTATGTAGCTATCCTTTTACAGGAAAGAGTTTATTAGCTCTGGAAAATATTTTTGCAAGGCAATTACATCCTCATTTATGTCACTATGCAGCCCGTGAATCATTGGCTTAACTGTAACCATATGATCCTTAAGCATATTTAGTTTTCCATGTTGTGGTCTAGTGCTGGAGAGGGCCTGAAGTACAGACTGAGAAAATGGATTTTCAAAGATGCATAGTTTTTAATGTGGCAGCTTCTGTTATCATTGTGGTGAACTTACACAAAAGGTGTTTTAGTGGGCCTGTACTGCAAAAGTAAAGAAGCCTGTGATACCTACACTTTTTATTGTACATTCCCTTTTTCCTAGAATATTTTAGGCACTTTAATAATAATAACAAGAAAGAGAAGAACAGCAATATAGTTTCCAAGCTTAAGAAGTTTGGGGCAGAATAGCAAATCTCCCAGTAAAAATATTCTCCTTTTCCCCCAAATTCTTTGTCTTCTGGCTTCTGTTAAAATTCCTCAGGGGTTTTGCTTAATGAGAAGCTACCATATGCCCCTTGAATGTTGCTCTAGGTGACATCTGGTGAAAACCTTGAAAGTGTAAAAGTTCTTCTTCCGGACAAAAGGTTTGCTGGCTGTATAAAGACACACACAGTCCTACTTGGCTGTCTGAGCCCAAAAACTTCTCTTCTCCTATGTTCACCTCAATTCCAGATACTGTGGCCTGTTACAGACTGCTAAAATAAAGCTGCTTCGGGTCTCTTTGGAGGTATGCTGTTTAAATGATGCATGCATCCTAAGAATCCGGAAGCTGCACCAAAGCTGCACTCCAGTGCTTAGGAATGGAGTGTGGCTTTGGCACAACCTCCAAACTCTTGCATCATTTAAACAGCATACCTCCAAAGAGACCCGAAGCAGCTTCATTTTGGCAGTCTGTAACAGGCCTCAGTTTAGCTCCCCCCCCCTCAATTAATACTACATCTCCAGTGTATTCATTGGAAGAACAGCCAAGGGGACAGAGTTCTAATCTTACCAGAAGTGGCAGTTATGTTGGCAGCATGGTAAAGTAGCCTCTTCAGCTGACTGGTAACTGGTACATTCTTCCAAAATTCCCTGCCTCATCTCCTCTGGGACTGATAAAAGCAAACAGGGAATAACAAAATATATAGTAAATGTACTGACTGTGTGTGTGAAAGAGACTGTGTGGCCTATGGGATGAATGGGAATCAAACTCCCCAGTCTTTTCCAGCCAAAACCAGAAATGGGTATTTGCCACTATTTATTTTGTTTTTCTGTAAAGGAGGGAGGAGTTTCCAGCTGTTCTTTGTCATAGTTGCCCAGCCTTGGGGTACAGGTGCAAGAGGCTGTATGTGTTCTCTCTCCTTCCAATGCCCCTACATACACTTCCCCTTCCTTCTATGTGCATCACCACTTAAGCTCTCTTCTTGAAGCACTCACATCAGTTAGAAAGGAAATGGAAACATACCGGGTGCAGCGCAGCCAGTCTTGCATGCCTTCACAACTGTGTGATCGGGGCTGCTGCTGCTATTTCTAATCCCCCCTTAAGTCCACCTCCTGCTCTATGCCCTACCCAGCATGCCTTACAGTTTATGTTATTTTATTTTTATTTTAACTTTTTAATGCAATTCTGGATGTAAGTTTTATGATGTAAGGGTTTCTTTTTTTTAAAAAAGAAAAGAAATAGAACAAAAATAAAGCAACAATTTAGGCTTCTTGAAAATAGTGAGGGGAGGTATGGAGAGAGGAGATGACACTGACACCAAGTGACTGCCAATATTGCTATTTCCCCAGCAACAACTTTTTGTTGCTGGGGTCTAGCAGAATTGGGAGGTCATTGATGGATTCCCCTGTCAATACAAAGGGGGATCTTAACTGTGCTTCTGGGACACAGCAGCTACAGATTGGAAGCATTATTGTGTGGTAAATATCACCAAAACCACTTTTTCCCAGGTCTAGTCATGGTTAAAAAGCTGCATGTAGTAATCTCCTTAATCCTTTATCTTCCATAATTAAGCAGGAGGATCTGAAAAGGAGACTTCTGCACCCACCCCTTTCCCCGACAGATCGGGGCCTGAGCTGCCACAGCAGCAGCCCCGGAGGCCCTCATCTGCCGCTTTTCCAGGCCTCGGGGAAGCGGTAAAATGCCACCTGGAAAGGGGTGTCCTTGGGGCTTGATGTCCCAAGGACACCCCAACAGCGGCGGGGAGACAGAGAAAGGAGCCACTCAGTCCATTTCTCTTCAGTATCGCTGGTGTGGCTGTGTAAAGGCCGCGCCAGCGATACGTGGCATGAAATACGTGGCCACAAGCACCCTTCAGCGCAGCCAGTACATAACGGCCGCAACACACCGTGGCTGTTACGTCAAAATGGTGGCGCCCATGTAGACAGGGCGCCGCCATTTTGACATACTCAGTATATACTAGGGTTAGGGAGCATCTGAAAAGGACGCTGCCAGACAACCCTAGCAGGTACTGAATATGTGCTATCAGGCCCATCTGTACAGGGCCTTCGTCATGCTTAGATTTCTACTGGCATTCCAATGAGCCAGTGTAGATCTCCTCTCAAATACTTGGAGCTCCAGAGAGATGAAATCCTGTGACATCCCCTAACTTAATTACTATGGGCCTGAACAGGGACCACATGATGAGGAGAGTATTGCCTGGACAATTGTCCAGACTAGAGTAATATGTGATGGTCTGATATCATAGATGGATGGTATTATCTGTACAATGATCAATGAGGCACCTTCTGTCATTCTGCCACTAATCTTTAATTACATAGACAGTATGCTGTGGCTGTCTCTGCTGTCCTGAGCTGATATTTTGTGATTGGATCTGGCTGGTGAAATCTAGGCCTCTGGTCTATAAATAAATTGGTTCTGCAAGCTTCTACAGTGATTGCCTGGATATTGTTCTAGCTGAAAATGTCAGAAGGTATTATTTGCCCTTTTCCTTATGTTTCACTTGCTACTCTGCTGCTTTGATTATGACATTGCACAACGTTGCACTCCTGATATTAGATTACTGAGTATATACATACCTATGGGAGTGGAGTGATCTGCGCACCTATTACCTGCTTAGAAATTTGAAAATGAACTTATACAAACAGAGGTTCCATGAATTTCAGTTACAGAGTGACTCGGCTGTATACATACTGTATCTGGGTTTTGCTATAGAAGGATTAATTATGCCAGTTACATTTCAGCCCACCATTCAAACCATGTCTTGGCCTCTGCACATTGTAGCATTATCACACCACCATGGAGCTCTTTATGCAACACTGGACAGCCTTCCAGTGGGTATGCTATAGATCTGGATTTCATGTAACAAGAAGGAGGTTGAACTGGATGACACACAAGAATTCTCCCAGTTCAAGGACTGCCTGAGATACTACACTGTGTGATCACCAGTGTCAGAGTGACTGGACATCTTTATTAGTGGAGACAGTGACATCAGGGCTTCCTTTCTGAAGACAGCTGGTGTAGAAATAGATTTTATCAATATCACAATTTTGTTGTGACTGTTGTTCTTTGGGGCAACAGTCATGAATAGACAATGAAGAACCATTCACTTTTGCAAAGAATCTGCTCTTGGCAGGAAGGAAAACTGGTTGCTTGGATATAGCTGCTCACATTTTTGAACTGTCTCTTGAGTCATGACTGTGAGAACATCATGATAAGTGACAGCAATTCAAAATTTAGCATTACTTTGCTAGTGAAAGTCTACATAGGGTTATGCTGCTCATGTGAAGTGCATGTAGGTTTCATGTGTGAGGATGAAATTCCATAGGATGAAAAGTGGTGTATGCTTGTTTTGAATTGACCCTATTGTCATGGGCTAAATACAGTTTTTGTCCTACCTAGAGAAACATCTAGAAGTTCATGAGCCTTAAGGTAGCTTTAGCCACATGTGATAATGATGTGCCCTCTCATTATCAGAACCTTATTCCCAGATAACAAATGGTTAAATGTGGGGGAAGGTACAGTTGCATTTTAATGAGGCTCAGAGTCACAGATGAAAAAGAGATCAATTGCTAATGAGATGAGCAGTTCAGCTGAAGTGTAAACCTTCAAGATGATTCTGAGCAGAGGTTATAAAAAGCCCAGGGGTTCTTTGCACCTGAAGAACAAAGGGCCCAAACAGATAGGCCAAAATAAAGCTGCTTCGGGTCAGTTTGGAAGGTATGCTGTTTAAATGCTGCATGCGTCCTAAGAGGCCAGAAGCTGCACCAAAGCCATGCTCCAGTCCTAAGGATTAGAATGCAGCTTTGCCACAGCTTCTGGCCTCTTAAGATATGTGTGTCATTTGAACAGCATACCTCCAAAGTTACCTGAAACAGTTTTATTTTGGCTGTCCGTTCAGGCCCTTTGTCTCTGGCTCTCCCAAACAGACCATGGAGAACTGGCAGCCAGACAGCGGAGCCTCAGCTATCCCATGGTCTATAATATATCAGATATATAATATATCAGATAGGACTATAAATCCTATCTGATGTGTAAGACAGGAGAATATTCTAGCCAGTCATGTTAACTATTTTGATTCTTTTCTTTATTTGAATGAAATGACCCATTCTGTAACTTTCAGTTTGTGCCTGAAGAACAAGATGGTTCTTTGTAGAGAGATATCCTTTTGCTATAGAATTTTCTGATTTAGAATAATGCTTTTCTTTAAAAGGTTCTGTAACTCTCACATTTCCTCTTTCATGTGCCTTAACTTGGCAAAACCTAGCTCTTCTCCAAAAGTGGGAAAAGAGGGAAGCATCGCTGGAAGTTTTAGCAACATCCCTGTGCATTGATAAAAAGGGAGGAATCAAATCTTTGGGTGGTGGTGGTGACTTCTTTCGATAAAAGGTGGTCTGAGGGGATCCTATCTAGCTCAGACAGAGAAGGGGGGGACCCAGAGAACCCTCACACCACATAGCCCATTCACTGGATCTTGCTCTGCCTGTTTATGTACCTGGGAATTGGAACGTGAAATAATTTACAAACCTTGGACTGGCTGAGTTTCTGTGTAGAAGCATTTTCAGTTATAGACATTCATACCTATTGTGGTATAGAAATATCTCCTGCACATGCTAAAAATAGAATTTGCACCATTATGCTGCTTTTGTACCTCACTGCAGACTGAGATCTCAAAAGGTTCCATTTAAACTTTGAAACTAAGCCTCTTCACTTCAGTTGTTGGAAGACTCAGCTTGGCTCGAGATGCTAGTGAGTCCCGCCAATTGCCTAAAGATGTTACTAAATAAAGTATCACTCACTAGCTATCAGAAGGCACTGTCTGTGTTGGGTGAAGTTCAGGGGGAAAAAAACTCTGGCATTGAATAATAGTAATAATAATAATAATCCTGAAAAGCTCTTGCTCATATCTTGAGGTAAGGGCTGAAATTCCCCCTTGCAGTAATCTAATAAAATGCATTAAGTTTAGCGGTAGGAACTTTGGAAAAGCTTTTTCTTAACCTCTTGATGTTAGGAATCCTCATTAAAATGTGCTAATGTAGATATGAAAGCTCCAAGGAGGCCCATGTCAAGGGATAAAATACCACAGCTGTGAATAACACAGCTTGGTGCTTGCTTAAATCACAGAGAAAACGGATGTGCTGCACATTCTTATATCTCTATGAGATATAAAAATACTTGAAGACTTACTGCATTGCTTGAATACCTGTATATTACATAGTCTTGTGAAACAATTAGTGTGTGATGGGATTTGGGGCTTAAACCAGGAGCTTTATCTTTCTGAGGCAGGGTTTTATCCTTATACCCAGGATTGTGTGTGCTCATGCATCAGATCATGTACAGAAGGGATACAGGGACTTGTAACATCAGCTGTAACTTCAGGCACTATGCAGTCTCTGGATTGGCGTGGACTCCTATAAGAGCTAAGAGCTTGGTTCAAATGGATACTGTGTGTTCCATTGAATTTCTTAGTGGGCTTTTTTATTAATTTATTTTTTAGGTATTACATTTCTATACCTGCATGATTTTTTGAAATGTAATAAGATAAAGGATAGCAAAATAAAGAAATCAATAATAAAAAAGCCCCCAGGATCCCCAATATTAAACTGGAACTGGTTGTTATCTTACATGCCAAACCAAGACACACAGAATTACAGAGATGACACCATGCTGACTGTCCATAGAGAAATATGGCCAATCTCAAATTTCATTTTCTGGTTTATACAAGCCAACTCTAGTTGTAAGATCTGCAGGGAGGGCTTTCTCTCAGTATCACAACTTACACAGGCATATTTGGTGAGGACTCAGGAGAGAGCTTGGTTGATGCCAAGTTGTGGAACACTCTTCTGCAACATTTCCAGTTGGTTCCCTCCATGCTCTATTTCCATCCACAGATGAAGACTTTTCTATTCAACAGGACTCTGAATTTTAATTATGAAGCAGGTGTGTCTGTGTCTCTGTGTGTGAAATGTGTGCTATACAATTGGCCCTCCTTATCCAGGGCTTGAAAATATTTTTTAAAAAAAGTATAAATTTCCAAAAGCAAACCTTGGAGTTCCCATTTGATACAGTGGGCACCATTTTGCTATGCCATTGTGTTTAATGGGACTTGAGCATCCATGGATTTTGTTATCCACGGGGGATCCTGGAACCAAACACCAGCAGATAAAAAGGTCCCACTGTATTTTTAATGTTTTACTGGTAATTATGATTTTAAATATTTTAAACTATTTTAAATCATTTTGAAAATATTATTCTTATTTAATTCATTTTTAACTTCTGTAAATTAATGCTTTTTTTAAAAAAATGGGAGCCAAAGAAAGGATTGTTAATTCTCCTGGTTTTGAGTACTGAAGACCGTGAGAAAAGAAAGATAGCTAGAAGATTAACTGATATTATATAGAAATTAAAAAGAAAAGATTAATGTCTATCTGTCTTTACATTTTCAGTTTGATGAGTTGGAAGTCAAAAATATTCTATGTTTATGGTTGGAAGAAGGTAGTGGGCTATAGTTTTATAATCTGTCTGTTGGTATGGATATATAGTGTATATTGGTGTTTGTACAGCTGCTATGCAATAATGATAAAGATAATAAAATCCAAAATATTGTAAGGTGCCTTTAATCCCATCTGAGAAGAAAGATGGGATTAAATCCAATAAATAATTACATAAAAATAATTCCTAGTCAAGTATCAACCTCCATTTCAGAGAAGAGATTGACTGTAGATGTGGCTATCCATGGGTTTCATCCAAACAGAGTTTGGGAAGGCACTTTTAAAACAGTAACTCCAGCTTATAGCTAACAACATCACTAGTTACTCCCTAAGCTCTGAAATCAATAGAATTAAGTTAGCTGTTATGGATAAGCCCTATTTATTTCAATGTGCCTGGTCTATATAGGCCAAGGTAGGTTTTAGCTCCACGACTCAAACCTAACTCTGATAAATATTGCAGAAGAACCCTTTTCTAACCTAATCTCTACCAAATCTCTCAGCTTTCCTGACTATTGGTCTTGCTTCATGGAGTGGTAGATGTCCAAAACATTTGAAGGATATAAGATTGGGTAAGGTGTGCTATTAAATGTCTCATCCTGTTTCCAGCCAAAGGTTATTATACATTTGAATGCTTAAAATGGATCCCAAACAACCAGCAATCGTTGTTGTAGGACAGAGAAAATCATCTCAAGTATGAATTATGCGATGTTTCCTTAGAGATTCTCCCCAAAATAGAGTTCACCTCTATGAAAAGCTTTTATGCATTCCTGTTCAGTCTATCAGAAACTCCAAAGACAGCTGCCACATGCTGGGAGTGGCAGTGATGTCAGATGAAATGTATTACTTCATTTTGTTTCTTGCATGGAAAACATGATGTATTGATTCATTCCAAATAGCTTTGGATCCTAGGCATTTGAGGCTTGTAAAAGTTATGAATTAAGGTCCCTAAAATATAAGCGTTTAATATGAATGAAATTCTCAGACAATGTCGGAACTATTAGTATGGAACAATAAATCTTGTCAAGCCCAAGGTATTTTCATGGTTGTAAAAAATGAAGGTCACATGATAACACTGTTCAGGGAAGGATGTAAGACATTTGCAAAGATTGATTGGAGTGTGAACTTCACACCAATATCTATTTGACAATCTCATGTTCTTATGGGGCTTCAAGCCCTAACTCCATTTTGTCTTTAATGACACTAAATTACTTTTGTGCTATTTGATAATTACATTAATCTCTTCCTTTCTAAGACTGTTTCCAGTGAGATAAATTCACTATATGGTCCTCATTTTCTGTGATTTATTTTTCTAATTTATATATGAAAAACTGGTCTCTAAAGATAAAGGTATTGCTCTGTAAAACAGTTAAGCTGGAAGTCTTGGGTTTCTTCTGATTTATAGCCCAATTTTAAAGATTTCCTGTGACAGTTAATACACTACCCTACAGATCTAGTGCAGTATCGCAACACATGGCAGTAAATTGACATTTCCAAAGCTTTCCAAAGATCTTGCAAGCAGGGCAACTTAAATTTGATCATATCAATTAATTTACTGGATGTATTGCAATCCCTATACACACTTTCATGAAATGAACCCTATTGAACTAAATGGGAATTAGTTCTAAACAGAGGGGAAAAGGGACTTTTCCATTAGTAGACTAATCAGGTAAAACAGGGACAGGGAGTTGAGACTATCCAAAGCTGATGAACTGTTGTTCCCATTGTACCTCACCCGTAGCTAGGGATTATGGGACTTGCAGTCCAGTGAAATCTACAGAGTCATGTGTTTCACAGGATTAATTAGTTGAGCTGATATTGAAGGACACTGTTTCTTAGTCTTTTGGAAAGTGTTTTAGGTGCCATTTAAATAGTGAAGTAGATTAAATTTGGGGGCAAAATCGACAGGGATGGTTTTGTAGTAAAAGAAGGGGGAAAAGAGATTTAGGTTAGCATTTAGGTTCTGGGAAGCAGTTGTAATGCCAGTGTTGGACACCGATTCTGAAGAACAGGGTTTGAATGCCCACTCAGTTCTGGAAACCCACTAGGTGACCTTGGCCAAGTTGTATTCTCTCTGCCTAAGAGGAAAGTAATGGTAAACCTCCCCTGAATAAATCTTGCCAAGAAGACACCATGACATCATATCTCAGGTGACCTGAAGGTCCATGGAAGCAGAATTAACAAAGCAACTGCAGAAATAGGGGTTGCTGCAACCAGTGCCTGTTTTCTGAGCAAAGACTAGTTTTTACTGGCATCAGCAGCTTCTGCCAGCAGTGGGAAAATAAGAGTCTATTCAGCAAACCACTGACTGTTCCTTCCAACCACCATTTTAGCTTCCTGATGAGGGGAAGAAATTCACTTCGATTCTCATCTATTGGCATGCTGCAGCTATCAAAGGATTTTTCCTAGCAAACCTTGACATAGCCAGCAGTTGGCTGCCACTAGAATACATCCTCAAGCTGCCTACATGCAGTACTGTTGTCAGTAATTTGTCTGGTGAGGAAATCATTGTCCTCTTGTCATGAAATTATAGGGACATCTGCAGCATCTCTGCAAATGTTGCTGGATTCCAAAACCCATCTAACTCAACTACCCTGGACGATGGTGATGGATGATGGAGTCCAGCAAAATCAAGAAGGCCACAGGTTCTTTGCTTCTCTTGGAGGTCTCACTCACTGAGGACATTTGTACTGAAGAGTATAGGAAACATCTATTACTTTCCCATAGCTGTCCACTGTAGGATGAAAATAATATTGGGTGGCACACCATCTTTAAGAGGAGCCTGTCTACTGTTACGGATCTTCTAATTGTGAATCTCTTAATAAGCTTTTCACAAGTTTTCCCTAGAACATAGTTTGAAAAGCACAATGTGGGAGGAAATTAAAAAAGAAAATAATATTTAAATTTTACTTTTTTCCTAACAGCAATTGCAAAAATTTGTTTATTATATTGAAGCCAGGTTCTGTCAGTCTCCTGTGAGGGTGGGAATAGAACTTATGATTTTTAATAATTTCTCTCAATATAGTTGTTGTGTGGCTTTAAATGGTTTCTGACTTTCAGCAACCCTAACATAAAACTAGGGTTTTCTGGACAAGATTTGTTCAGAGAGGGTTTGCCACTATCTTCCTCTAAGAGAGTATGTGACTCTTCCAAGATCATCAAGTGGGTTTCTATGACCAAGTGGTGATTTGAATGTTGGTCTCTAGAGTCCCAGTCCAGCACTGAAACCACTATGCCATGTTGGCACTCAATATTACAGTGTTATTAATGATATCCGTTTAAACCAATTTGTCACATTTTTTTAAAAAAGCTTGAAACCCTGACTGATTTCAGATATATTATATATTCTGTGAAATAGCAATGGATATTAATTACTGGCAGAACAAATAGACCAAGGCAAGTTGGAATTGTGTCTCCTATACAACCCATGGTATGATACAGACATATTATCTGTCTATTGAAGTCCATGTGTTTATAGTCTTTTAACTACTGCGAACTACTTTAAATACTTTAACCATAGGCTAAACCACCCCCCCTACCTCTCAGCCCTGGGCTGTGTTGTCATATATACTGCTGTGTTTGCAGAACAACTTGATGTATCCATGTAGATTTCAAAATGGTTGCAGTAGCTATTCTTAAATCCAAGAAATGATTGGATTATTGGAAAATACAACACAAACTAAATAAAAGAGGACTAAACATAAAAGCTTTGACAAGAGCAGAGGAAACCTGAAATGCAGGATGAGAGAGAAGGTTGTGAATAGACCTAACCCACATACCCAGTTGCAGACTAATTGTTATTCCACAGAGTGAAAAGAGTAGGGATTCTGTGGTCATCCAGATTTTGAATGTAGGTCCCAGCATACTTTATCACTGGTTAAGCAGCTAGGAGTTGCAGTTCAGCAACAATAGGTGGCTACATCATTCCTACCCCTGCCTAGACATTTTCTCTCAAGTGCACCGTGCTGGGAGTACACTGGCTTACTGCTCTGTACATTTTAAAATCAGCACAATCTTTCTAAAACAACAAGCAAAAACTCTGCTTGATTGGTAAAAACTGAACTTTTACTTGAATTATCAGGAGTTAGAGCATTTGCTTAACTGGGAATGAAAGCAAGATCTATTTGTTAATTCAGTGGAGTTTTCCCTTGCTCTTCTCTGTCATTCACTACCTGTATTGTTAATATTATTCATTATCTTCAGCTGATTTTTTTTTAGAAAAACCAAAGCCCCAAGGGCAGGCTGTTGATTTTCAAGAATAACAGCGATTCTAGTAGATTATTCATAGAAATAATAGTGGATATGTTTTCTGCCAAGAAATGGGGGAAATGTCCTCTTTGTTTCTTCAGGGAAAATTGTTTGTGATAGCTCCTTATTTTCCTGGATCATTCTCATTATCAAATGTTATTTATTATTTTTTGCTTTGCTGTATGAGTTCATGATAGGACTATTTATATCGACCACTTTTACTTTTATTCAAATTGATTGCACTGCCTTCTTCACTGTCTCACTTTCTTTTATAATAATAGAATATCTGCAAATCAATGGAAGCTGTTAAATTAAAAGTCTGTACCCCTGGAGACATTTAGCAACCAAAGAAATTATTGTATTAAAAGGAAAATATTAGTCTGACACACGGCCAACATTTGCAATCTTTGGTCTTCTGTTAAAAATTCAGACTGAAAATTATTTTATTCTACTAATAATAGTCATGTGGAATAATACAGCACACACAAAAACAAACAAACAAACAAAACAAAAACAAAACAAAAAAACCCTTGGATCTTTTCATTTTTATAAACTCATCAGTTGTTTTGGGAAAATTCAGTATCAACCAACAAAAATGTGGGAATTCGATGGCTGTGAAGAATCAGGCAAACATCTTGTTAGATACTAACAGACCATACATTTCCACCAGCATACCTACGCTGAAGACCCAGGTGATGGCCACAAGTAGAAGGGATGCCTCTATGGCAAATCAGTGGCCATATTGGTTAGGGGTAAAGCAGTGGCTAGGCACCAACAGCCTGGGAGAACATGCTCTACAAGGAGGTACTCTGTTCCTCCTAACACAACATTCTCCAAAAGTATGTACATTGGTTTAACTACCAATTATGTGAATGTGAATCACCAAGCAATTTTGGCTTTAGTCTCTTTCGATTATCTTTTTCTTCCAAGATCTGTATGGGTTTGCAACCAGACCTTCACAAAATGGGACCCAACACTTTGAATGAAACCCATCAGCTATATGTGGAATGTCATGAGGGGCTCAATAATGTATACAATAGAACAATTGGAGAAGGGATAAATCAAGTGGCAGATGATATATAATCTTGATGAACTGTGTCTCAATCTAGTTAAGAAATAATTGCTTCATATTTCTCTTAAAGTAAACCCAGGGATACGTACTCTGAGTAAACAGAGGGAGACTATGTAAGGTGAAATGAATGGATTGAAGAAGAGTGTTCAGACTTCATGTTTTGTGGCTCAGAAGGGCATGAGGACCAAAAATACTGAAAAGTGACTTTAGGGTTCTCATAAACACTGTGGGCTACACTTTGTCCTCCAAAGTCTAGAATAATGCTCATGGTATATATATATATATATTGAGGAGGGGGGCTCTATTTTTTACATGGTTTACAGAAAGGCTATTTTACTCGCTGTAGCAGAACATCATTTTGCCATAATGATTTCATCATGGGTAATCAGTCTCCGAGTGGGCAAGTGGTGACCCTCAAGTTCTTTTTTCAACCATAGCTCCTTTCAGGCCTAGCTAGTGGAACTAATAGTGAGAGATGATGGGAATTACACTCCAGCAACACTTGGAATTGAGCTTGGTAGGAACTGCTTTAAAAAAAAGCAAGTTACTTATCATTCCTTTTCCTCTTTAAAAAATAATAAGTGCATTATATCACAAGTATAACTTCCAGAAGGATAGCTTGGGTCCTTTTGTAGTGTAACTGCAACACTGGAAATTAATTTTATAGCTACAGGGATGTGACTTACTGTATATTATCATGGCTAAGGGCCTAAACAGATAGGCCAAAATAAAGCTGCTTTGGGTCACTTTGGAGGTATGTTGTTTAAATGACACACACATCTTAGGACAAAAGCTGCACCAAAGCTGCAGTGCAGCTTCTGGCCTCTTAGGATGCATACATCATTTAAGCAGCATATCTTCCAAGTGACCTGAAGCAGTTTTATTTTGGCCTGTCTGTTCGGGCCCTAAGTCTAGAAATTTTAGTCAAAAAATTGACGCCACAAAAACTGAGCCGATTTATCCATGGGTAAGTACTATAGTTCAACTTTTATTTTAAAAAGGAATCATCCCCTGGTGAAAATCAAGAGTATAATCTGTCCCAGAAGCACTGAGTTCCTTCTGTTTACATGAAGTTGACTTATAGTCGAGTATATAGGGTAACTAAATAATGGAGGAGGACAATCACATATTTCAACTGCTGGTTTGTGCTATGGAAAGAAGATTTTAGGTAAACAGGTCTCACAGAAACACAAAGCACAAATACACAGAGACACCCTGAAACTCTCTGAAAATTTGACAAAATGGTGACAGGAAATGTTGCAACATCACGCAACAGTTCTGAATGTGACAGTGGAGTAAACAGGATTGTGGTGTGAAAAATTGTCCTTGCCCCCACTCTGCATGTTTCCCCACTTCTGCTGTAAGACAGTGATATGTCAGATTAAAATATTAGCTGGAAACACAATGTTAATTAAAATGTTTTATGTTTCTAATTGATGGGGGTAAAATGAAGTCTCATGAGTTTTAAAGCTGAGGCATATTACGCTTGTCAGAGGACACTGGTGGTTTGAAAAGATACGTCAGAGGAAATGTTGGCAGGTCCTGAGGGAAGGCATGATGACCAAAATCACATGTGATGAATAATGTTCAGAGGGTAAACAACGTGGAGCTTTGCATTCTCAGGAGGCCTTATACGTCATGTGTGTAGCAATGATGGCATCAGGGTCACTTTTTTACAGGTGACAAGTGAACAATATGCTTTCAAACAAAACTTGGCTATTAAATATTTGGCAGTTATACTTAAAAAGAAAATCCAACAATCTTATTTTAAAACATTTATCGTGGGCAATATTCATGAGAGGTTAAAAAAAATGTGTGAGAGAGAGATTTGAAAGAGGTACAACACTAGGCTCCAAAGACACTTGAGTTTACATTCTTGTTCATCTCCACAACTGCAATCTCTCTCAATTTAACCTGTCTGACAGACTAGATTGAATTATGCCATGAATATCTTGGAGGAAGGATGGGTTACATAACCAGTAGATAAAACTAATTCTGAATGGAATGTTATTGATTTTGCTTAGTTATCAAACTACTATCTTTTGTGTTCGTTTCCCTCCTGATTATTTTTAAATGGAAATCCACTCAGTTTAGGAAGCAGTGAGGAGAAATGAAACTAATGTTTCATTGCTAAGACTAGTGACATCAAAATATGATAATTTAATATATTAATTGATTTTATTAAATGCAGGTATAAAGTAACCACAGAAGAATTGAAAACTTGGCATCGTTATTTAAAGAATGATTTATGAAGATTTGGAAGCAATGGCACAACATTGCTTATGCTGTATTTTCTATATGTTTCTGTTTGAGAGTTTTTGATTCATTACCACTGCATAGTTATTTATTATAAAAAAAACCTCTGGAGTGGAAAAATGCTATCTTAGCATTCTTGAATTGATTTTTTAATGGAATATTAGAAAGCACACTGAATAAATTGCTTAAAGAAAATGCAAAATTATACCAGAGTGATGACTGTACTTGCATTAAGCTTTTTAAAAAATTAATTAGAGTAATGGCATTGTGGCACCAACACTTATCAGAGAATCACAGAGTTGGAAGAGACCTCAAGGGCCATCCAGTCCCACCTCCTGCCATGCAGGAAGACACAAAGTACTCCTGACAGAAAGTCATTGAGTCTCTATTTAAAATCCTCCAAAGAAGGACACTCCACTACATTCCAAGGCAGCATATTCCATTGTCAAACAGCTCTTACCATCAGTTTAAGTGGAATCACTTTTCCTGTTGTTTGAATCCATTGCTCTCTATCATAGTTGCTGGTGCAGCAGAAGACAAGATTTCTCCATCTTCAATATGATATCCCTTATAATATTTTAACATGACTGTCATGTCACCTCTCAACCTTCTCTTCCCCAGGCTAAACATATTTAGCTCCCTTGTAGGGCATAGTTTCCAGATCTTTCATCATTTTGGTCATTCGCCTTTGGACACGTTCCAGCTTGACAATATCCTTCTTGAATTATGGTGCCTGAGCTGGACACAATATTCCAGGTGAAGTCTCACCTAGATGAAATAGGCAAACTATAGATATTGGATAAGCAGAGCTTTGTTGTTGCTGTTGTCATGTGCCTTCAAGCAGATTCCAATTTATGGCGACCCTAAGGCAAACCTAGCATGAGTTCTATTGACAAGATTTGTTCAGAGGAGGTTTGATATTGCCTTTCCCTGAAGCTGAGAACATGAGGTTTGTCCAAGGCCACCCCATGGGTTTCATGGCCGAGCTGGGAATCAAACCTTGGTCTCCAGATTTGCAGTTTGACATGGCAACCACTATGCCACACTGGCTCTCAAGCAGAGCTACATTTAATTGAATATTAACAGGGAGATCTGCAACTGACTCAGCAATGCAGAATGCAGCTGAGGCAAAGCAAACACCAAGATGCTCCCTATCCAAGGTGCTGAATCTTCACTGTGTCCATAACATGGGAAAATATGCAACCCCCCCCCCACTCTGGAAATCAAAAATGCGTACTGCATTTAGAAACAAAACAATTTTATATACAAGCTAAATTGCAGTTTTGGACTAGCAATAGCAATTATATTTTATACCACTTATCAGTGCACCTACGCACTCCCTAAGCAGTTTACAATGTGTAAGCTAATTACTCCTCAAAATCTGGGTACTCATTTTAGCAACCTTGAAAGGATGCAAGCTTGAGTCGAGTTTGAGCCCATGGCTGGTATTGAACTCCCAACCTTGTGGTGTGCGAGTGAGTAACTGTAGTACAGGCGTTTAACCACTGTGCCACCAGGGTTCCTATCTTTTCTTCTTACTTTAGAAGGCTTTTGATGGGATGCCCCAAGCACTTTTTCTTGGCCATTTTCTTATTTGTTTAGAAATTTGTCCCTACCACTACACATGAAAAACCGTACAAAATGATAGCAAAGTAATGGGCAACAGTGAAAAATGGATACATTCAGTGGCAGATTTAAATAGGTAACTTTCTAAGCACTGAAAGGAGGCCATTTATAGTCACTGTACACTCCCTCCTCACCATCCTTACAACTTCATTGTGTGCCCAGTCAGTCTTAAAAGGGAGTCTTTTTCCTGTCCCATGGGTCCCACAGACCTGAGAGTTCACTTGGTTATGATTTTTGTCTTCTTGCCACCATTCTCTCATATTCCTATAGTTTGCTATTCAAAAAGTCATGTAAATACCTTGCTCATTAAAATGTAGCCTAGTGTCTAAGAAGTGGTTGTGAAGCAGGAAGTCTGTTTAACAATTATTCAACAATTATTAAAATCTCATCACTTTTGCTAGGAAGTCACTAAGTGGCCTAAGGCAACTTAATCAGGAAAGACATCTTTGAGTTGTATGATGGACAGCTTGATGGAAGTATCAGTGAAATGTGTGACAGCAGCCATGAAGAAAGCAAATTCTGTGCAAGGGGATCATTAGGAAGCAGAGAAAAAACAAAATGGCCAGTAGTATAATGTCTTCATATAAATCTTTGGTGTGGCCACATTTAGAAAACTATACTGTACATGATGTCTGGGATGGGATAGGCTAAAATAATAATAATAATAATAATAATAATAATAATAATAATAATAATAATAATAGAGGAAGCAAAATGATTAAGAACACACTTCCTCTTCTGGTGGGGAAAGGGAGATTTCCTTCCTTCCTTCCTTCCTTCCTTCCTTCCTTCCTTCCTTCCTGGTATTTAGAAAGAATAAGGGGGAAAATAACAGAAGTTTATAAAATCAGAATGTCAATATTACTTTGGTGACATGTTATTAACTTAAAGAGTTTGCTGGCCCAAGAAGTGATTATGGCTGCTGGCTTAGATGGCTTTGAAAAGGCACTAGATGAACCTTTAGACTTTACCAATGGTTATAAATGACAAATGCTAAATGGAACTTCATGGTTCAGAAGAATATGTTGCATCAGAATATTTTTTTTTTGCTGGGGGTATAAACAATGAGATATCTGGACTTTGAGCCTCATGAAAGCACGTGGCTGATCATTGTCAGAAACAGGATACTGGGTTTGCTGACCCTTGGCCTTAGAACTAAAGTACCACAGCTGTTCATATGTGCTCATGTAGACCAAACTACGTACAGATGGAAAGAGACATCATTGGGTTCATCAGTCTTGAACAAAGCAGCCTGTTTACACCTCTTCGTGTGAGAATATGCACACTTGTTTTTGAACACTCTCACATTTGTGAGGCTTACAGGATGCTTCCATAAATAAAGTATACACAAACCATGTGCTTGTTTTTAAATGAGGATGTCTAAATGTGCACAATTAGAAAAAAAAATGTCATAGCTGTATCTTATGAAAGCATGGAATTTGTAGTTTAGTGAGGTATTTAGGATACTCTGCTAGAGCTCTTACTAAACTACAAATCTCAGGATTCTGTAGGATGCAACAATGGCAGTTTAAGTGATATCAAAGTGTTGTTTTGTGTCCTGTGAAAGAGACGGTATTCACTGTAGAACAGTTTTGCAAAGTACCTAAATTGTGCCAGTACATACACAAACACCAGGAAATGCTTTTAAAATTAAATACATTCCAGTATGGAAAGAAAACAGAATTTATTTATTTAATTATTTATTTTAAGGCTTTATATCCTACCTTTCTCCCACAATGGGATTCAAAGCCTTACGGCCTGGTATGAAACAGGCACCATAGAAGAATTCGGGTGACATTGAGAGAAATTCAACAAAATCAAAGAGAGATTTTCATATATTTCGTGACAGACATATCCCAATGCTAGCTATCCATTAATGGTCCTGATTTTGAAAATCTTTAATTTTCAGGAATGTGTTGTACAGTTTCAGCCTGAGGCTTGCTGCTTCTTATTTTTGAATGATTATTCCATTGTCGTTCCCAGACCTAAGGTTTTAGCTAGATTGAATCCATTTCTTGATGTTTCTTTTAATCAGTGGGAATAACAGTTTCGTGTTACAGTTCTTATTATTAAACCTTCATTGTGCATAACTCTTGGCAGAGGATTAGAGAATAGTCCCCTACCTTGAACATCTTACAATTTAAATCTGACACTAGAGGAAGGAAGGGAAGGGGAAGCAAGAGTAAATAGGGAAAGAATATGCTTGTTTCTGTGACAGATACTTAGGCGTGTTTCAAGCTCAGCTGCCGTAACTAAGTAATTAAAGTAATGGGAATTAGGGGGATGTGCCAAAGGCTTCATGAAAAGATTGGCTTTGCGGAAGGGGAAAAAAATACCCACAAGAATAAACTAAAGAATAAATACCCACAAGGAGAAACTAAAGATGCATAGAGTTATGTGCAGTATTTCCATAAGAATGATTCTATATAAGGTAGTCAAGATGGAACCAAGATCCTACCTTGGACATAGCATACACAATTTTTATAAAATGAGTATCAAAGACCCTGTAATAAACTGAAAGATTTAAAAATGATACATCATCTAAGAATTTCTATGCATTGTGGAATCACTGGCAATGTTTTCAAGATGATCACTATAGAGCCAGATGTCAGCTTGCTCAAAGGCATAGTGAGGCAGCTGGTTAGGCAACGTGATAACATTGCAGCTTCTCACTGGTTTTTGCAATAGACTAACACATGACAGCACATTCAGCACTGGATGTTGTTTTAGAGGAAGAGGAAACTGGAGATATCTGCATTAGATAGCAGGAACTGGCAGATTGTCAGCACACCATTTTCTGAACAGCTGAAACTTGATTTCCAGAGTGGCACCTATAAAGGCCTTGGAACCCGTTTGGATGTAGAAGTGACAAGGCTTCATTGCTTGCCTGGAAGTAACAGTCACCAAAGTTATTTTTATTTATATCTGAGTAGCCACACATAAAATTATACTGCATGGCAGTGACAAATCTGGAATGTTTCCCCTATATATATTGGTCCTTGTATTTGATTCCAACTTGAATGGAACCCTTGCTATTTTTCTAAGGCTATTTTCCTGCCTAGGAAATGACTTAAAATTGATTTTTACCCCAATATGTTGCAATGCTAAGATGAAAATCTTTGTCTAATAAATGTGCAGTGAAGCTTTGTGGGCTATCACAGTGCTGTGACATTCTAGAGTATTGATTTTTGCAGAACAGAGGTGTAACAAAGTAGTGGTAATGGGACAGCAGGGAATTGGGATTTGAATTGTATACCAGGGCTAGACCTATCTTTGCTGATAGTAGGATAGGCATTTTGAAGCCACAGTGATAACTTTTATCTCCTGTTGTTTCTTCTACATACATTTGGAGGGCTGTGTGCAATTCTGTTTTGCCCATCTTCAGAAAGGGCCAGGTGAGTGTACAGTGGGCCCTTGTATATCTGCTGGACCTCCCATAGATACCAAGCAACATTGAGTTTCATTAAATACAATGGTGCACTAAAATGAGGTCCTTTATATACAATGGCTAAATCAAGATTTGCTTTTTGGAATGTATATATTAATATTTGAATATTTTCAAGCTGTAGATGGATGAATCAATGGATAAAGAATCCATGGATAAGGAGGGTCAACTGTATATTTTTCTGACTTAAAAGGGGAACATTTTTTCCTGCAGAATAGGATGAGAAGGAGAATGACAGGGAACTTCTACAAAGACCTTAACCAGTAAAGCTCTTTTTTCACTTCATTTCTGCTTTTTTATCCACCATGAGAGGAAAGAGACTATAGACAGGAAAGAATGCATAACTGCCTTCATGCCTAAGTTGCGAGACAAAAGATACCAGTCCATAGCTGTTGCATCTCCTGCATCCTCTTTATTGCCCCAGTAGGAAAGCAGACAGAGGAAGAAATGGTAGTGAGCATACAGACATCAGTAAGAGAAAGATCATTACAGCACCTTACCCACCCCTGTTATTTCCTTCATTGTTCTAGACCATGGAATTCAACCTTGTAAAGTTTTTAACTGATTTTATCTGTGAGCTGCCTTTGGTCCCTTTCTGGGAGAAAGGTGTGTGTGTGTGTGTGTGTGTGTGTGTATAAAATCTTCTCATAGTGGGGAGACACTGGACTTCCGATACATCATCAGAGACATTATCATGAAGGGGACACACAGTTCTTTCAAAAAAAGGTCATTTTCTTGCTTTTCAGAATGCTTCTCCACAGTGTGAGAGTAACTTCTGGTTGCTTCAGGGCTGGGTAGGAATGTTCTCCTCTTTCCAAGGGTTTGTCGTCTACCCTGCACTGTTAGTTGGGGGCTTTGACAATTGACCTGGGGTGTGGTCATAAATAGGTTTTACGCATAGGTCTAGGTGAACACCTCAGCACCCTCCTAAAGGGCGATGGTAAGTCTCTGGAACTGACATTTAGGTCTTGTGACTAAACAGGAAGGGAAAGAGACTTGTTTCGGGGCTAGCCTGAGCTTTAAACCCTCCCTTAAGTCTTGTGAGTTAAGTAGGGAGTCTTGCGTTGGCCTTCTGGATGTGGGCTGGCTGGGGAACAACCCTCTTCTAGATTGCCCATGCGGCTCAGGTGTTTTCGCCTAGGGGAAGCTGGAGAATTGGTCTGGCAGCAGACCATCTGTCAGGTGTTTCCGCATGAAGTTTTCCCTCCTGGTTTTTGTTGATCTTGAAGAAATAAAGTTAAGTAAGTTGAGTTAAATAAAGTTGCCCATTTTATAACCAGTTCTCTGTGTCTGTTCTTGTTATTCACTAGATTGGCCAGCAAAGCAATTTCAGCAGGTGTGAAGGCTTGGTTAACATAACAGTTAGTTGCTGCAGTGAGACGCATGCAGTGGGTGCCAAATGCCCACCTCTGTTCTTTCCTCTGAAGTGGCTTTGCAGTTAGCTTCCCTCACAGTCACCCACATAACCTCTGCCTAATAATTTTCATTGGACTCATTAACTTGAAAGCACTACCTGCCCCCCCCCCCCCATTTTCTTTCTTCCTATCCTGGTGTATCTCTGATCTTTCAATCCTTGGGCCCCCCCACCCACCCAAAGGTCCCCCCCCCCCCCCCCTTTCTCCCTTGGACCTGCCTCCCAGAACATTGTCTCTCTTACTACCTCTAAATCCATAATCAAAACACATATCCCTCATGAAGCCTTCGGGGAGTTCCCCTAGTTACTGCATCCTGTCTTGTCTCAGCCCACGATGAAGCTAAAATACATACAGCTGAAACAACTGCATGTTGAACAATGTCATGTAGTTTCCTACTTAACCCATTTCCATTTTCTTCCCTTCCTATGTTGTTTCCCTTTGACCAAATTTTAGTCTCTTTGGAACATAGCTAACTGGAAGATGGAGGGCCTTGGAAGAGACTATTTGACTCACAGGTTTATTGATATATCGAGTGATGTAGACTAGCTAGACACAATGGGTCTTCTTTTCTCATGTCTCATGGCAGGGGGTTGGACTGGATGGCCCTTGTGGTCTCTTCCAACTCTACTATTCTATGGCCTGTTACAGACTGCCAAAATAAAGCTGTTTCGGGTCTGTTTGGAGGTATGCTGTTTAAATGATGCATGCATCCTAAGAATCCGGAAGCTGCACCAAAGCTGCACTCCAGTGCTTAGGAATGGAGTGTGGCTTTGGCGCAACCTCCAGACTCTTAGGACCCATGCATCATTTAAATAGCATACCTCCAAAGAGACCCGAAGCAGCTTTATTTTGGCAGTCTGTAACAGGCCAAAGATTCTATGATTCTTCACTGGGAAAAGTCGTCTTGAGTTTCCTGGTCTTCTCCTGAAAATAACATTTTTATTATATGTTTATTGCATAGGTTGGGGGGACCTACTGGATCTAAGCCAAATGATATCTTTGCAGATGAATCATAGGTTTACTAGATTTATAGACTCAAATTCATCTGTCACTGTCAACTTTTAATTTATTATATCATGCTCTTGATATTTTGTATGCTTGAATGCTACTCTGACCTGCAAATGGAAAAAGAAATGTGTTCTATAATACAAGTTTCCCCTGTTTTCTTACAATATAAGTATTTTGCTTAAGCAGATTTTCTTGGAAATGACAGTTTTGAAAAATTGGAGACAGTGGTTGCTGGAAGCATTTCAGTTCCAGGCAATCTAAATAGTGCAGAGGGGATGAAATATCACTATGTTTTAAAGATGACAGTTTTGTCAAAGATTCTTTTTCACTCTTTGGCTTAAAACAAATTGAGTGAATCAAGTACATCTATTTAAACCATGTGTGTACTCATTGAGGAAAGCACCGCCTCGCATAAGCTTTTCTGCAGAGCACCCCAGTGATAAAGCTGACTTCATAATTGTAAGATGGAAGACCCAAGAATATAATTTTCTTTTTTAAATAATTGCTAGTTCAACACAACCATGGATCACAACACGTTTTTGTGGAATGTCACTTTGTGTGGAATATCTGAGTAGAATTGACTATGGTAAAGCTACAAGTGTGTCTGCACCCACAGACTTCCAGGTGGAACCTGCAACAAAGTGCTGCAGCATATCCTTATCTACCTAGAGTAATGTTTCTGTTCAGGGTAATTCATGAAACTGTAAAATTCTATGAGAAGCATTCCCTTTCACCATGTTTTACTGTAGGGTTTTCAGGTATCAGGATTTTACTGAGCCCCAGTTGTTTTAATGAATTCTATTTTTTTCTTTTATTTTTATTTTTTAAGTTATCAAAACAATCTTATCTTTATTAACTCTAAAATCTGAGATGTCACCATATTCTTTCAACAAATCTACTAATGTCTCAGATTCTTGCAGGACCCTTGGTGGCACAGTGGTTAAATGGCAGTACTGGTCAAGGTTGTGAGTTCAATCCCAGACAGGGCTCCAAGGTCCACTCAGTCTTGCATCCTTCCATAGGTTGCTAAAATGAGTACCTAGCTTGTTAGGAGCAATTGGCTTACACATTATCAGCTGCTTAGGGAGTGCTAGTTCACTGATAAGCAGTATAAAAAGCACTTGCTATTGTTATAACTCCCCACATGAAATTACCAATCTGTCCAAAAATGATCTCCATTTGATACTATGCCCTTTGATGATGACCCTTTGAATAAAGACCCCCCCCTCTCTCTCTCTGTTGGCTGAGTCCTCTGAGTCCTCATTGGACTGTGTGTTTGTTTTCGATCTAATTTAATTAGGGTTCTCTCCTCCCCTTTAAATACAGCCGTATTCATATGTTTGCCCTTTCCCATAATCCACTATCAGTATTTCAAATGCATAGTAGGGATTTTCTCTGCCACATTTCTTCTTGTGTTGTGAGAGTCTCCCTCTGAATCTGAAGAGTTTGCATGAATAAGATAGGGTCTGAAAACCTTGAGTAGGAAAGTATGAAAATTACCTCTTATGCAAAATGTGATCCAGAGGGCTCAGGCTATGTGACTGTTATTTTTCATGCATTCATTGTGTCCAAATGTCTTATTTGGAATATTTACACACAGAGAGACATACAAGCTTCTAATTGCCACATTCCATTCTCCAGAAAGAAGGAAAGAAAACATGACACAACGATGCTTGATGTGGTGAAAAACATATAGTGATAATGCTTCTGTGTCTACCTTAGATTTAGGGAAACTGTGACCTGTAGGCCACAGGCATTGTCAGAACCTTTCCATTTATTTATTTATTGAATTTATATGATGTACAAATGTACAAAAGTTTAAAAGGAATTAAATATTACTGTTAATTACAAGGGAGAGCCAGCATGGTGAAATAGCTTGAACATTGGACTCTGGAGAGCTGGGTTCTAATCCCACTTTAGGTATGTCACACTCTCTCAGCCTGAGAGGCTAGAAATGGCAAAGCCCCTCTGAAGAAGCATTCCAAGAAAATGCCATAAGTCAGAAATGACTTGAAGGCACACAACAAAAATAACAATCATTTAAAAACATGCTAGAAAACAGTTAAACATATTTAAAAAATGGTTTCAATTAAAATAAAATAATTAGAAAACTGCATTCCATTGCACACACATTACAGTTCTATAAAAATCACAATTCAAAATGCTGCTGAAATGAAAACATTTTCACCTGCCAGTGGAAAGATAACAGGGAGGGGTCCAAATGAACATGAGAACATGGAAGAGAGTTCCACAGTTTGGGAGCAGCGACAGAGATGGCAGTCTTCTAAGTGCTCAGCAGCCACAGACTGAGAGAAAGCCCTCCCCTACAAACCTTAAGGCTCACGTTGGTGCACATAAAGCAATATGGTCTTTCAGATAGCCTGCACCCAAGCCATTTAAGGCTGTAAATGTTAAAATCAGTACTTTGAATTCTGCCCAAAAATGGACTGGTGGTTAATGTAGCTGTTTTAAGAAGGAAATGACATTATCCCTGTAGCCAGCCCTGGGCAACATTCTGAATGCATTTTGGATCCACTGAAGTTCCTGAACAGTTTCCAAAAGCAGCCCCACATAGAGGACATTAGAGGATGTGATCATGCCATGTGTTACCCTAGCCAGAACTGACTTCTCAAGGAATGTGCACAACTAGTTTTGACTGTGCAAATGCACTCCTAGCCACAGCTGAAACTTGAGCCTCCAGGCACAGATCTGTGTCCAGGAGCACACTCATGATGTCAACCTGAGATTTTAGGGAATGTGACTCTATCCAGCATAGGCTGAATCCCTTTTCCTTGATTGGCTTCCGATTAACCAGGAGCAACTCTGTCTTGTCTGGATTAAGCTTTCATTTCTTCATCCACCCCATTATTAACAGCAGACACGGGTTCAACAAAGAAACAGCTTCCTTGGAATCAAATGGAAAGGAGAGGTAGAGTTACATTTCATGAGCATACTGATGACACTGAACTCTAAAAATCCAGATGAACTCTCCCAGCTGAAGCATTCAGGGACAAAAAGCCCACATTTCCCATGGTACCGTCTAAGGTCTTATGGGGGACAATGCAGTCCCCTAACCCCAATTGTTCCTCACCCATCACCTACTGTATAACTCTATATAGGAAATAGTTGTCACAAGAGGAGCAAAACAAACAAACAAATAAAAGATGATAGGTGGAAATGGGTTTAAGGGGCCCCTTCCCAGCCAGCATCGGAATGGAGTGTGGTCTCCATTTTGCCCCAATTACTTCATGACTGTCAGGGTGACCAAAACATGGGGTGACAATTTCAAAGTAAAGAGTAACTTTGAAGAAAAATGGCGTTTTGAAGAAAAATAGCATTCATCATTTTAAAACTATTTAAAAGTAATTCTAAGTATCCAAAGTTGAAATAATTAAGATTGGGTTTTTTCCCCTTTCTTTTTCTTGTATTTTTTCTTTTACATAACCAAAGGAAGAAAAAAAAAACTTAAAACACAATTCCATAAACAAACTGTTGGTAGAGGATAAAACACCAATTATTTGCCTGTTTATAAAATCCATATGATAATTCAGCAGAATTTAATTAAACCAGTACATCAAGCTACACTTGTAAGTCAAAGAAATATATCAAATAAAAGATCCCCCATTTTTAATCCACTACTCTTTCATTAAAGACATGAAAAAACATTGACTAAACTTCAGCAGCATACTCCCCCCACCGCTAAGGGGAAAACATTAACTTAACTACAATGCCCGAAGGCTATTGGCCATGATTATTTAGATGTTGTGTAGATTTTTGTGTGTAGTATTCACAGAATATTCTGTATGAGTGTGGTGAAGAACACAAAAGCCTGAACATATACAGGAATATACTCAACATTAACTGATTAGTCCTCAGGAGAACATACAACATAAAAAAGGCCTGTGGCCTCACAGGAATGGAGATATGTTGGATTGCAAAAGAGGAGTCCTTGTTGATATGAAATGGACTTTAAAGTTCCTGGACTTTGCCCAATTGCTGTATGGTCAGAGGAGGAGGGACCAGCCTGCTAAAGATACCCTCCCCATACCGTCCTAACTAAGAACAGAAACAACAAAATGCAGGCATCTTACTAACACCTCTAATTTTTTTCCTATTTGGTATGTAATATCTTGCCTGATGAAGAATCCAGTGGAGCTTCGAAATCTTGCAACAAGTATATTGTGCATTTTGGTTGGCTAATAAAGGTATCACTGTTTGGTGGATTTTTATTTGAATTTACTAAATGGCCAACACAGCTACCCCTGCATGTTCATATAAAAAAAGCCACTCTTGTCTTTTGCAGAAAATGTGTCCAAAATTTCAACAGGTATGCCTATGAAATTCAAGGTAATAGTCAAGATAGAATTGGGGATTGTACTTCTCTCCATTGGTGCTGGGTTGCAGTTCCCAAGCCCTTTACTTTAGGCAAAATGGCTCACAATGTTTGCGTGCATCAGAATTGCATTGAAATGTGTATATTAAGATAACTTTTTAGGAGGGCTTAAAAAATAAACTAAGGCAGATATGGAATGAGGTGAATTCAAGACTGAAAAGAGGAAAAAAACTGGTAGTAACTGACACATCCTTACTAATATCTCATATAAGAAGAACTCTCATAGAAGAGTAAGGGTTGCCCTAGTATAAAAAAGTAAAATGAAAGAGAAAGAGGAATGCACAATTTCCAGGCATGCAAAAGAGAGCAAACATTTCTTCCTTATAACTACATATTTGTGTATGTATTTGTGTGGTGAGTGGACTGTCATCAGTTGAGATATACTTCTTGTTAATATTGGCTGGCATTTTGGTGGGAAGTTACACCATTGTAAACCAATGTATAATCATTTAAAGTTGAAATGTACCATTGCACAGTGTTTGCATTCTCAGGAGGGGAACAGAGACATAGCTATGACATGGGGACCATTGGGCAAGCAGAACTAGTACCATGGCTGTTGGTCAGTGGTCCTGATATACTCTGGGTCCTGTTGCCAAAGGGGATTCCCAGAACGTGACATTGTATCTTGTGTGGTGTCCTGATGAGCAGTTGGTGCCCACATTGCACAATATGACACTGTGCATGGTGCTCTAATATGTGTCATCACAGTTCACTAGAAGGATTGTGTATTTTGTTAGTGACATAGCTATGTCATTGTAAAGTTACAAGTTCTAGCCTCTGAAGTGGAACCTCAGCCACTATTATTCTTGTAAAGGACGCCAGGTGTTTCAGAGGTTTCCAAAGCCAATTGATTTGAGATAGTGTTTCTTTGATGAGGTATGAAAACAGAGAACACCTGGACAGTGATTTCAAAAGGCTCACCCCCTTGCTCATTTCCATGGATGTTTGGGGAAGAAACTTTCAAGTACTGTACATTTTGTCCTAGTTTGCTAGAAACGTTCTGCCCTTTTCATTTAAGTTTCCCTTGAGAGAACAGATAAAATGGTGGTTAAAGAGTGCTATCTAGCAACATATAAATATAAGCAGATGCAACTAAAACAATTAGATACTGCTTCATTGCTTACTTCCATCTTTCCAGTCCTTCTTCTTCTTTTCTTCCCTTCTGTTGATGTTTAGATTAGAACCTATTGGGTGTAAGGATCTGTCTTCTGGTTCTGTATAAAGCACCATGCTCGCCAGTGAAATCACCTGTATTACCACCACCCATGATCAAAACAACTGAAATCAAGGGGAAGAAAAGCATATGGAAATTACTTTTACCCGTCCCAGCTCAGGATTTGCAGTTTGATGAGAGATTAGAACCTTTGTCTGAGGATAATAAATACCTTTCTTAAACTGAGCATTCCAGGATGTTGCTGTCATAGTGAAACTGGAATTATAGCATTATAAGATACTGAAATGTGTTACCTTACTGACAACAAAAGACTTTTTGAAAGATATAATGGGAAAGAGTGCACACATCAATAATATGATGACTTAAAGAAGTGATCATTATCTGTTATTTTTAATAAAAATTGAGCATTCCCAGTATTCTACTTGGAGCCACAGTTTGCTCTGTTTAATAACAGGCCTGTTCCTGGTTGGGAAGTTCTGTTGTTGTTTTGTTGTTGTTGTTAACTGCCCTCAAGTTGACTTTGACTCAAGGCAACCTGTGGATAAGATTTCTCCAATATCTCTGTCCTCAACTGCTCTGCTCAAGTTATCCAGGCTCAAGACCATGGCCTCCCTGACAAATCTAACCATCTGGCTTGTAGTCTTACTTTCTTTCTACTGGCCTGTACCTTTCCCAGCATCATTGTTTTTTCTAATGAATCATACCTTCTCATTATGTGACCATATGGCAGTCTTAAAATAAGTCATCCTGGTTTCCAGAGAGAGTTCAGCCTTGATCTGTTCTAAAACCCATTTGTTTGTCTTCTTGGATGTCCATGGTACCCCACCACTCTTCTCAATCACCATATCTCAAATAAGTTGATTTTCTTTCTATCAGCTTGTTCAAAAAGACAAGTGACAGAAGCTCTGTGCAGGTTCTGTGCATGGCAGGGGGTTGGATTGGATGGCCCTTGCGGTCTCTTCCAACTCGATGATTCTATGATTTAAATGGGGTGTGTGCAGGAGAATGTCCCAGGGGATTGGCTCTAGTGGATTGCACCATTAAAAACAAAACAAAACATATTCAGCACCTAATGTAAGTGAAAACAAGATCCATCAGAGCACATGGCATGTATGTTTAATGCTTTATAACACCTCATAGCAGTAACTGAATCATCTTTGTCTTCCTGCTGCTGGTTCTTCCTAGTCTATTTTTAAATACATCGACAAATCATTTATTTCTAAGAATAATGTGTTTCTCTGGAAAAGGACTTCTCAGATAATCTCCTGTGATCTTGAGAGTGCATGCTGAATATGTAGGAACAAATGACAGCAGCAGGTACAATTTCTGCCGGTTAGCCACTTAGGTCACTGGATCAAATAGTGAAAGGAGTTAACCCAACACTTTTTTTATGCAATTGCATTTAAAACACACACACACACACAAGCCCACTTAATTGCATCTCTTCCTATTTGACAGTTAACATCAGCTTCCTTGTTTTCATTTCACAAGGGTCTAGGTGACAGTTTTCTATAAATCACTGACATTTTAAGGCAACATTTAGAATTGTGGAACAGAATCATGAATGACCAAAAGTAGTTTCCTAGCACAGAAAGGAGCTGGCTAGAATTCTTTTAAAAGAAGCATTGTGAGTGAAGCTGGTTGCAATGGCATTTAAGGACATTTGAAGCTTACTGTAAACTTCCAACTTCTCATTAGTATGTAGCAAATGTTCTGTTTGCCTCCAGCACCTTATTTTCCCCTGGGATATGGTGGCAAAGTTTCCTTTTTGAGCAATCCAGGGAATGCTTCCAGAGCAGCTCTATGCTGGGCTATGCCTTGAAGACAGTTCAGAAATTGCAGCTTGTAGAGAATGAGGCAGCCTCCAAGAACCAATAGGAAATAACATGGGACTCCAGTTCTGGAGCCCTGCAACATCTTGACTAGAGCAGAAGAATTAAATGCAGAGCCAAATCCTATTGGTTAGGCCCAAGTAGATCCTATTAATTCAGTAAGATTGCTGTAGTTGGCACTAGCAATAGGATTCTGGTCATAACATTCAATCAATATAGTTGATTTAAATGTCAGTCAAAAAAAATCTTGGTGTGGTAGTCACCTTTCTGTGTATATATGTGTGTTTTAAAGTATCTGCTTTGAATTACAAATCACTGTATTCTACATCATTATGAATGCACTCTTCTTAGATTAGTCTGAATGCTGTACATTTGATGAAAAATTGACAAAAATGGAATTAAATAATTAGCCACTTATGGCTTCGAAGCTGGTGAGTCTCAACAGTGAGGACTGTGGCTATTATATTAAAAATAACATGTTCAAGCTTTGGTACAATGTAATAGAGTTAGATGAGTTCATCTGAATTTTGTACTTGACTGGGGTAAACTTTGATCTTGCATATATATTTACCATTCCTACTGAAGTCAGTGTAACACTGTGGCTAGCATAATATTTATGAAAAACAAAGATTTATGAACCAGGAGGTTGATGTGCAAAGTTTACTTCAGTAATACACTCACTGGCTGGGATTAGGCTGGCATCTGTATCTCAGCCTCATCCTTAACCCTCACAGGCTGTAATATGAACATAATCATTTTGGTCTACCTTATAAGGTAGTTATTGAAAAGCAGGGTGGAAAATGTTTAGCTTTTCAGATAGTTTGACCTGCAATTATCACCTGTCCTGTGTCATTGACCATGGTGACTGGGACCTCTGGGAAACAGAATCCAAAATAGCTGAAGACCAAAGTTGCCTCTCGCCTCTTGTAAGGTTTACAGAATGAAGATACATCCTTGGAGCACTCAAAATGAGCTATCAAAATAATAAGCCTTATCATTAACAGTGTTCTCTCCAATGGTAGAAAATGAGTGGGATGACATTATAGCATGGCTTCTTAGGCTAATGTCTCCCTGTATCATCACAACTGGGGCAAATATGGACTGCTTTTTACAATCCATAATTCTCCATGTGGACTAGCCCCATGATAGAAACTACTTATGAACTGAAATGAGATGGGGATGGGCCCTAATTTGCATAGGATGTTCTAGCTTTGAATGCTGCGCTATTGTACATATTACTTCCTCAAATCCTCAAAGTAGCTGCATCAATATAGGACGAGAATGCATTATTATTATACAGTGCACCCATGCCATATGCAGGCATGTTTTACACGGCTTCCAGCATATGCTGGAAGCCACGCTGGAAGGAAGGGAACCACGGACCAAAAGAAAACAGTGGTGCGCACTCTCGTGGTGTGCGCCCCATGCACCACTGCCACACCGCCACGGGCATGAGCCCCATTCATTTGAATAGGGCTTGAGCATCCACATTTTTTCCCTTATGTGGGGGGAGGGGTCCAGAACAGATCCCCCGCGTAAGGGAAGAGACAACTATAGAAAGTTAGAATGGATGAGTAGGGATTTATTTTTATTTTTTAAAAATAGAAAATGTAAGAAATATGTCATTTCAGCTGTGATGTGCAAAGGATTTCTTTTCCACGGTGACTGCAGCTATCCCTTCAGAAAGATGCCCCTTGGTGTCAAAGTTGTGAGTCTCAAGCAAACTCAGAATAGGTGGGAGAACCAATGACAACCTGATAGACAATTATTAACCTGCAGCCACTATTATTTTTACATGGAAAGCTGGCAGAGTAAAATTTGAGCTCTTCCTGGCAAAATCCGAGGCAGTGGAAAAGCACATCAAAACACAAATAGCAATCCTGTTTCACAGTGTTGAGAAAATGCCCTTAAAGTGTTCAGCATATTATTTGCATTAAGTAATGTGGAGGATCCAGAGAATGTGAATGAGATCTTTGCGCTATTACCCACACAAGGAGGTGGTCTTCAAGAATCATCAGCATCAGCATTAGCATTAGCATTAGCATCAGCAACAACAATAACAACAACAACAACAACAACAACAACAACAACACATGGATTTAGACAGTGGAGATTATCACACGGGGATGGGAGAAGGATGGGATCACTCCCCCATCCTTATACCATCTTTGACTGTGATCCCATGAAAGTCGTTCAGACTGCAGTGCTAGTGTCCCATCATTGAAATGGCATTGTATTAATGTGAACTCCCATTAATGCAAAATGCCGAGTAATGCCTCTTCAATAATGGGGCAATGACGGGATCTGTGCAAGGTTGTTTGAAAGTCTTTCACGTGATTGCAGTCAATTGTGCTTTTTGGATGGGATAATGTCAAGATAAGTGCAATGTCATATGAAAATCTTCTTGCGATCATGCTATAAGAATGGGAAAAGGATGGGACAAGGATGTTTCATCCCCTGTCTGATAATCTCCAGTGAAAAATACATCTTTTAGAACATTGCCCATGTACTACCTAAGCTAGGCTGTGAGGTAGTCTTCCATGTACACAGCAAATCAAATAATCATTCTCCAGGAAGCAAGAACTCATTGTACCTGTCATCTTGGTGTAGAAGGATGTGTGGAAATTCAGAACATCAGGGGCATGTTGTGAAAAAGAGGGAGAGAGGACGAGGAGAAGGGAGAGAGAGAGAGGGAGGAGGAGGAGAACAGCATCCTTTGCATCACTGTGTGTGTTAAAGCCCAGACATATATGGAGCCCCTGAATTACTTCACATTTCCTTCACAAATTATTTTACACTGAAAAATTTTTAGTTCTGCAGAAAGAACAACAATGGACATAGGTCTCATTTGCAAGGTTTGCCATCCAGCTCACTGGTTGATCTCAGTGGCAGATATCATGCTTTCTGTTTAGAACCATCTGAAGATCCATCCCTGATATCTCCAGATAGGGATACAAAACAATCCCAGTAAAACCCAGGGGGGATGCTGACAGTAAATGTCACCAGTAATGGGGTAGATGGATCAGTAGTCTGACTCACCATAAGCCAGCATGCTCTCTTCCTAACTGTGAAAATGTCTCTAGCAATATATTTCACATTTTCAGAGGGTTCAAATCTTATGTTCTTACAGCTTATGATCTTCTCAGAAGGACCAGCAAGCAAAGAAATGGCTTCAGTGAAGTCATTTTCATTTACTTTAGTAAAACTGGGACAGCAGCACTCTGTTTCCCCTGAGGAGTTTCTTTTTTTTTTATCCTTTACTAGTATTGAGGACCCAAATCTAAGAGAGCTCTCCTTCTTGCAGATATAGATTTTCTTCCTTATTTTTTTGTTGTTGTCATTTTATGAATATTTTCACCTGATGTAGTTCTCTCTCTCACTCTCCCTCCCTCCCTTTCTCTGGCTAACACATATGAGTGTTGTATGCCTTGTCTGATTCTGCAACCTTAAATATACTGACTGTTTCATTAAAATGAGAAACCTATAGGATCAGTTATGTAAATATCCAGGGCTCAGGCTTCAGCCTTTGACTTCACATGGGGAGGCATCAATCAAGCTGCCCAGTAAACTAATCCTTTGTATTTCAGCAGAGCTTCAACCTAAAATAGTATTCTGAAATCACAGTGGCACAGCCAATATTTATATGAATGCTAGCGTTTGCTTTGAAATGTTTATGATTCTCACACACACGGATATGCATCACTGGGTAGTTTTTAGAGGAGAGTATGAAACATTCTGTTGGAGAAACTATTCTAAATCCAATTGTTTGTCTGAACTAGAGACATTAAAAGAAGTGCTTAATGTGAATTGGTTAAAAATGTTTCAGTGCTGGGGCAAAGAATACGGTGCATACAGACCGACCAATATGTAAAAGCTGGGGAGGCTGGAAGTTGAATTATATTTCAATAGTGGTGATATGGGGGCTATTTGGCAGGTTATTTGAAGACACAGAGAAGGTTGTATGGTACATGGAACTCTGACCACTTCACAATACTCAGTGTGTTCACCTGAGGCAACCTCCTCACCTTGCCTACCGATATGGCAGTCATATATGGATATAATCATGGAGAGAAGATATGGCTGTAGTCATTGTCCACACCATTGTCTCCTTCCTAGCCCAATCTTTGCCACCTATCTGTTAAGAGGAGTCCTAATCATATAAAAATAGGATCCCCTCCATGTGTAAATGACAGGGAGGAAGAGGAAGAGAAGAAAGGTGGAGAAAACAAGGGTAGAGGAAGAAGAGGAGAGAGGGAAGAAGAGCCACAGCAGTGGCAACAGAGAAGAAGTGGAGGAAAAGAGGGGGAGGAAGAGCGAAGAGGAGGAAGAGGAGGAAGGAGGAAGAGCAGGAAAGAGAAGGAGAAGGAGGAGAAAGAGCCGCAACAGCGGCAATGGGGAAGAAGAGGAGGAGAAGAGGGGGAGGAGGCAGGGAAGAGGAGGAAGAAGAGGTACCCCCTGCTGCCTGCCACAGTGAAAATGGTGAGGCTGGAATTGGGGAGGGGGCAGGGGCAAAGTCCAATTATCCTGAGTGGTGGCGTGGCCACATGGCCATGCCATCATTGAATACTATGGGTCTTGAGCATCCATGGATTTTGGTATCTGCAGGAGGGGGGTCTGGAACAGATCCCCTGTGGATACTGAGGACCCACTGTATTAATATTTGCTTTAAAGGACAAGTGGTATGCCTTAAGCAGCAGTGTAATTAGAAAAGGGCCATGTGGAGACAGTCTCGGAGAACAACTTCCTCTTGGCTACAATAGGTAATCCTGACAGTTATTAAAATAAAGTGAATTTTTCAGTGTAGAATAATGAAGGATGTTCCTGAGCAGGTACATGAAGAGCCAGATGTCAGCTTGTTCAGAGGCATGGTGGGGGCAGCAGGTCAGGCAGTCCTGCTAGTGTATCTTCTTGTTCATTCTGTTACTGCATCCTAAAGTGTAGTCAACCATTGAAGACTGAGACAGTTGAGAACAAGATACATGACACTGGGTGGTAATTATCGGGTTCCAGGCACAACAGCATCAAAGCCTAAACAGTCTGTCTAAGCATGGCAAATTGGCATTAAATTTCAAGGCCGCTATATAGTGTTTACATCCATTAAGTTGCTTCATTTCCAGTTTCAGTAAGGGTTTGATGTGGAGTGAGATACCTGTGTAGACGATTTGGAATTTTCTATAACTTTCACATAACTGGTGCAGTTATGTCTAATGATGTATGTGCCAATGAGGTGGTAACTCCACTTTGGGATTTATTCTAAACTTTAAAGGAGCTATCCAGGTTTCTGAACCTATTTTGAGCTTCAAGAATAGCACTTCAGCGTAAGCTCTTGTGCAGGTTCATCACCCCATTGACAGAGAAGTGACCAGTTGCCATTGACCTGGTGGCCTCCAGTATGACACCCAATATGTGTCATCATGACTTTATTAGCTGGGGTGATAACCCTTTAGTTCCTAACATCAGGAGGTTACAAGGCAGGAGAGTCTAAGTAAATTTGTTGAGAACTTTACTGATAAAACTTGCTGTAGGATCAGCTCAGGCGTATTTAAGCCATATCTTCTAAATGAACTTTCAACCTTGATTTAGATTTTTTTTCTTCTAAAAAAGTTTATTGGTGTCTGGTTTGGTATGGCCCATCTTGGCCTTGATTATTGCTGCTGGTACATTTGCTATGCTACGTGCTATAGTTTTGACTAGTAGATTTTTGATAAGCTACTTAAAATTCCATGTTTATTTTTATCTCATGCTAAATTATAGGTTGATGATTTTCTAATTGAAGAAAAAACATAGCTGGAGTAAAATACATCTGTCGCACATTAGCAAAAAAAACCATCTTTGTGGAGGCACCAAATCCATTCATTTTATAGACTTCCCATTCTCTAGAGGATGTTATAAATATACATGTTGCAGAGGTTTACTGCCACCACTGTGCTGAAACGATACTAAAAATTACAAGTAGAGAAAGTGATTGATGGATTCTGTATCATTGAACATGTGAGGCACCTTGAGGAAGTTAGAAGCCACTGAGACAACTTCACTCTATTCCTGTAGTTCACCATGGCTTCAGCATGCAGCTCTGCTAGTGGCTATTTTCATGATGTTTCAGAGGTGAAGTAAGTTGCTAGCAGCAGAAGCACAATGCTTGGTTCCAGAGAAAGGTCTTTCAGCAGAACAGAAGATAGGTCCTCAAGATATCTTTCTCAGGGAATCGCCACTGAACAGGCAGGGATGAGTGAGAAGGATGGTATTTGCAGAGTCTTAGAGTCAGGATTGTCAAAAGGACCACCAGAATCTGGCTTTAGACTGAGCATATGCAGGGCTCTTCCTGAATAGGCCACCAGGGACATAGGCTACTGCATGAGCTGTGCATTGCTAGATCTGAGTTCTAAACTGTTTTTCCATGGATGGGTAGGAAAAGATCCAGACCAGCATAGCAATCTGGACAGTGAAAAGTGGGGGTTCTACTATGAGAGCACCTCATAGGTGACCCTCCTCTGATCTAGGGTCGTCATCTGAACTTCTTATCTTTGGAGGAGTTCCTATTGGGAAAGTTGGACATGTATGAAATGGAAATTTAGGTGGAAATCAAGTGCTCAAGAAAAGTGTTGCAAACATCCCCTCTTGAACTGCAGCTCCCAGAATTCCCCATCTTTAGCATTGCTCTTTAGATTGTAGCTTGTGGGTTGAGGTTTGTTGTTTAAGGGATTGTTTGTTTGCAAGAAAATATTTTTGTCAAGCCCACCATATTTCATAACAGGATGGGAGCAATGCAATTGGATTGTTGGAAAGATGCTGTCCCTACAATGAAGGCTGTGCATTTTGGAGGCACTTGCTCCAGATGGCTTTTCTATGAGAACATTGTGTTTATATTTATGAACAGGCACTTCTTATCAAGGATGTTTGGGTATGTTATTGAGGACATTTGGCAATCTTTTCTGCATTCTGCTCAGAAGAAGAAGAGGTGGGGAAAGAAGAAGGGAAGAGGGGGAGGAAGAAAAATCTTGCTTCTATTCAGAACTTATTTATACCCTAAATATTACAGCTTAGATATAACTGATTTCATAGTGTTTCTCTGAGAATAACAAACAGCAAGAACAAATATCTAGCAGGAAATTATTCAGATTCAGTTCCAAGAATTCACATTCAGATTCGTTCCAGTTTTCCTCCCCTTTTCTTGTTTGCTTGCTTGCATCAGGGGGATAACAATTAAATTGACATAAAAACATTGAAACTCAACACCTTTTGGTGAGATGTGGTTGAACAACATAGGTTTTTTTTAAGGAAAGCTGTATAGAATGGTGTTGGGGAACTTGGAAATTCAAAGAATTTGTGTAAAACAAATGATAACAATTAGTAAAATACATTTTGAGAAACTCCATAATAAAACTCAGCTGTACAATTATATTTGTGTGCACAGGTTGTAGTGCTAATATTTCTAAGGGATTGACCTGTGGTTTTATTATAGTTACTTCCAGATGCCAGTGGGATTGGGACTTGAAATAGTCACAGGGACTCCAGAGGGCAGCAGGACCAAATTTGGCTAGAGCGCCCCCTAAGACTGGCCCTCATGTTGATCAGACAAATAATCACAACACCTTGCTGTTCCATTTCTGGATACTTATTAAATGACAGAGGAGATTATAGATGTGGGACAGGAGCAAAGCCCGTCCTTATCCTGTGTGTGACAGCAATTGCGCAAAAGACATTCACTCTTGATATGCTGATCCTGTCATAAACCTGTGGAATTGCATTAATGGTTTCTTCCATTAAATGCAAAATGACGGGCAAGAATGGGACACTTCCACCTCACTGATGGGACAATGACAGGATCAGCATGATATCATATGAAAGTTTTTCATATGATTGCTGCCATTTGTACTTCTCAGACAGGACAATGTCCAGATCAGCACTACGTTTTTTGAAAGTCATTCAAAATCAGGTGGGAAGGATGGGACAAGGACGGGATGTCCCTATCTGATAATCTCCAGGGAAAGGATCACTTTCAAGACACAGAGACTGATTTAAGTTGTTTGCTGTATCACACAGACATATTTTAGCAAAGGAAGGAGAGGCCAAGCTGAATTAATTTAGAGCTAGTGTGTGTGAAGAGGAGGTGAGGATGAAGACAGAACTAAGGTTGAGAGTGGAAAGGCTTAACAGTATCTAGTCCAGAATCGTCATGGAAATGTCACTCCCTTTTAAGCTGAATTCCTCTGAATGCAAAGTTTCCATCCATAGGAAATCTGCTTCCCTTGCGACAATTCAGGGGCGTTAGAGCGAGCCACGTTTCAATGATGATTCAGGAAGCTCGCCTGGCATTCAGGCACAGGCACTTCCTTCCCCTTTTAGGGACGTTTGGGAGACATTTTAGCAGTGATGCAGCCAGGTATGAAACTCTTCATTGTAAAATATTTATTAATTGTATCTTTTCAGTATAATTGGAGTCTTTTCAGTTTTTCATGGAATGCTGGATTGCCTTGATCTCACATTTTAAATACAAGCTAGCAAGCATACGAACAAACCAAACATTTTTCAGGTCCCCTGTGGGCACGGCCTCCTGAGATAGTCCCCTTAACATAGAAGAGGAGGACGTGATAGAAACCTCCTAAGTTGCTCCATGCAAAGGTGGCATAGTGGTATTTTTAAAACACTGACCCTGTTCATCTTTAGGAAGGACTGTAACATTCCTGTACCTTCCATCTTCTGAAGTTAGCTTTGATTTCAGGGACTACCTTGAACAATGTGCTGTGTAAAAGTCTTATATTTCAGTATTAAGCATATCTCTCTATTCACTTATGTGTATTTTGACTTCTTAAAACAAACCATTACAGGAGTTGAAGAGGAATGTTCTTGGACTGGTTTCTTCACAGCATCACAGTCATTTTGTATATAATCCTGAGGTCTTATCATTTTACCTTAGAATTTAGCCCAATACTAGTCCCTGATTAGTGTACTTTACCCATGTCCTGTACATCATATTGAAACCTATGTTGTCTTGTGGAAAATCATGTTTTGAAAAGCATAAAATGATTGATCCACAGTAATGATTGTTTTGTACTTTATATTTGGGGCATATTTACAAACTGTGACTGCAGTTGAATAAGATTTTCATATGCATCAAATCATAGAATCATAGAATTCTGTGATTTGATGCATATGAAAGGTCTTATTCAACTGCAGTCACAGTTTGTAAATATGCTCCAAATATAAGGTACAAAGCAATCATTACTGTGGATTAATACTTTCATGCTTTTTAAAACATAATTTTCCTCAAGACAACTTAAGTTGATGAGAGCTTCCTTGTTTTCTTCCCAATAACATTTAGCAAACCTCTCCCTGATGTATAAAATGCATAATGATGCAGAATGTGTGAACAGGAAAAAAAAAAAGACTTACTGTCAGATGAGGTCAGGATTGAAAGTCCATCTTCATGGAAGGATGGAAAGAGGGCAGTGCTTTAGGGGCATTCTCATCTGAGCAACTGAGCAGCAGATTATTGCTATTATTATTCATTATTCATATCTCTGTTTCTTTTCTATTGGGAATCAGCAGTTTCATTATGAGTTATCTCCAGTTTTTCTGAGGACATAGCAATGTCAGCTAAGTTCAATTTATGTTTGTTTAGAGTTCTTTGCAAGAAAATACCCTCCCATATTGCACAGATAAAAAACTAGGGTACGTGTGGCCAAACAACATCAAAGTGTGGTCAAGATGCCAAAAGTTAATAATAAAGAAGAGCACACAAGCTAGAAAAGAGGTTGCAGAAGTTTGCTTTCACTTGAATATACGTGGAAAGGCAAAATTCTGCCCCGCTTCTCCTCTCTTCTCCCCCTGCTGAGTTAAGAGAGTGCAAAGTACTTTTGTACTTTGAACTCATTTTGCAGCAACTGAAGGAAGCTAAAGAAAAAGAGGGAAGAGGAACGAGGAGAGAGAAAATGGACCTTTTAAAAACATGAAAAGGTGGTAGGGCAGAGGATTAATAGGGACAGTCCCTGAGAAATCTAGACAGTTGGAGGATATGCAAGTGCGGCCTAGGAGTAGGCGTAGGAGTAAGAAGCAACAAAATATATTTGTTACTCCTTATTCCTGTTATTATATTGTATATAAAAAACACACACACAAAAACAATTTTATTATATTGCATTGGGGAAGCGGGAGGCAAAGAGAGACACTTAGACACACATACACACCACAAGCCTTGCAAAGCAGTCGGGGATTTTCCTCAGGGCTGGTGAATATCAGTAAGGAGTAAAGGAGTAAGAGGTTTTTACATGAGTAGGAGTAAAATTAAGAAAAAAAAAATCTTACTTCAGAGTAGGACAAGGAGTAACCTCAAAATCACCACTACTCCCCAGCCCTGCTTAGGAGTATGTGGCATACAAGCAAATTCCCCATACACACCCTGCCACCACCATACCCAAATTGAATGCCACCTTTACATTGTAAGTATAGGCCTAGAGTGAACATCCACACCATGATCTGGAACCAATCACAGAGTGACAGTGAGCCTTAAAGCCATTAAAGACAATGCTTGGCTTCCACTGAAAGCAGTGACCCTGTGTTCCTTCTTCTTCTTCTCCTTCTGTAACAACCAGTAAAGCAAAACACGGGACTCAAGAATCTTGGATTGGATTTCTCAGGCTCCATGTCACTTCACAGTGTGCCACATGCTGGGGTGTGTGTGGAAAAACTCTAATTTGAGTGAACCACATCACACAGTTTGATATCCTGGGAAGAGAAGAGGTGGAAGAGACGACCTGGGCCAGCTGGTTTGGGCAGCAATTACACATACTCCATAATATTTAGTTATATCATAAAATACATCAAAGCTTATAAAGCATTCAATGAGGCCTCTTTATTCCCACAGGAAATTTCACCTAGGGACCTTTCTCACTGAACAACTATCTCACTATGACTCTACTGTGACTGCCATGTCAATATCCTGTAGAACCCTGGGATTTCTAGTTTGGTCAGAGGCACTAGAGCTTTCTAAGAATTCTAAGAGAATTCTAAGTACATCTCTGAACTGTAAATCCCAGGATTTGATAGGATACAACCATGGCAGTTAAAGAGGAGTATACCAATGTAACTGAACCTCGGGTCAGGCAGCTGTCAATATACTGTGACACTTGTTTCAATCCAATTATTAGTTCCAAAGTAAACCTACTGAATCAATGGTTGAATGATTCAGTGGGACTGCTGTACTTGATACTATCAATTAAATTTAGTCTTCTCCCCTTCTTAAACCTGGGCTTTTCAGGACTAGCTGGTGGAGGGGAGCAAATCCCAAGAAATAGAAAACCATCCAAGGGAGAAAGCAAAATTTAATGTGTTTCCAATTGAATAAATGTGGACTTGGATTGTATTTTATTTTATTGTACCATTCACAAACTGAATTCCATGCATCATTATACCCGTGTATCATTTAAGCTAAGGGTGTCAAAATGTAAATCTGTCCATTAAAAAAATAAAGAAAGAAAAAAAGAAAAAAATCCATTGTGGTAGGGATAGGTTAGTTAAACCCTGCTCACATCCCGGTAAGCAGACATATATTTTTGTATTTTTTATAGGTGGATACAAAGCAGACTACGCAGCCCCCTGGCCACATTGAGGAATCGTGTAAAATGAATGTATGTGCTCGTAAGTGAAATATTTATGAATGAAGCTCCAACTCTTAGTGTATGTTGGATCATAAAAAGACACGGGACCTCTGTTCAAGAATGTCATGCTAAGAAATCGATTCCCAAGAGGTGGGGTCCCTGCAAGGCCCAACAGACATTTAAAGCAAAAGCTCATTATTTTTCAAACAAACTTATGAATCATTCTTATTTTTTTAAGAATATATATATATATATATGTCGAAATGAGAAATTCCAGTTACCTGTTGGAATGATGGGAAAATCAGTGAACTGGTTCAAGAAATCCAAAGGGATGTGAGAAAGGTTTTTATATATATATAAGATGAAATAGTCAACAATGGACAAACAGCATCTCATGCCGTCTTATATAGGATTATGGACTGGAGAGGAAGACATATCTCCCCTTTCAATCTGCCTCTGAGAAGACTAGTATGCTGTCAAAAATTTCATCTGATTAATGTTTTAGTTAGTAACTAGTGAAGGACACAAGGATGGAATTTAAAATGCTTAAAATAAGAAATGAGCTGTGCTGTGCAGGTTTTACACAAATCCCTTAAGCATGTGCTAGATCAACAAAGAAATGGTATCTATACCTCAAAAGTGACCGAAAAAAAAATCAGAAGAAATGCCAACGTTTAGAAATATTTGTGGGAAAAGTATGGATCGGACACTCTTGGTACTCTGAGTAGCATGATAAAGGTTCTGTATGGGAAATAGAACAAACAATCTGTTAATTTCCCTGTCATAAAAACAACAACCAAGTAGTGGTCTGCTGAAATATATGTATTTTAAAAGGTGTCATTGTTAACTCTTGGCCTATTTATGAAGTTAGGAAGGTTGCAGTCATTGGAATAAAAAATGGCCTTTCATACTTGGAACTTTGTTTTTAACAGAGAGGGTCTCAGTTTAAATAAAATGGAATCTGCATGATACAGACAACCTCTTTGCATTTCTAGTCCTTCTTAGTCTTTAATATATCATAACAACTGAAAGATATTTTTTGTAGCCAAAAGTTCAAAAACATGTTGAACATACATGAAAGTTAGACATATTGGGTTAGATTTAAAGAATGTTGTTGCAGAACGGGGCTCACAGAACTCAATTTTCCAGACTTCTCTTCTCTTTGGAAATCTCCACCACCACCTCCAAGGAATACTTGATGAATGGAGGGAGACCAGGGCTGAGAAGGGAAGCATCTTTCACAATTTAACTCCTACTTTTGGAAGTACCACCACCTAATTCCCTTCTCCCACTGTGCCCTCCATATCATACATAGAAAACTTTATTCTGCAAAGTTCTGTGACCTTCAACAGAGGCTTTGAGAGTATTGCTGTGAGAGAAGGTCATGGGAAAGCAACTTCCCCCAGCCCCATTAGGCAATCTTTTCTCTAGATCTAACCCCAGGATGATGGAAAGAGGCATAGGATTCTGTTTCCAAAAAATGGTCTCATCCAGACCAACCATTTCCATCGTCTGTGTGGGATGCAGGAACAGACCATTAGTGAATGTTTTACGTATTTATTTTTCTTTTGAAATCTTTGCTTTCCCATAAACTGTACTTTTACCCTATTGAGATTGCTGGTTTATATCTGGTATATTTACATGAGGATATCATGTAATTGGGTTCATTAATGAATTGTGTACTTGACTTCACGGTATGCCTTTTCTGATACTCGAAATCCAGTGCTGAAGATCACACTCTGAGGGTACAATCATGTCAACGTTGAGTACTTTTAACTCCTATTGATTTCAGTGAGAGGAGTTAAAGCATGTACTTAACTCCCCAAATGAAGGCACTAGAACTTAAAAGTGCTTAGGTTTGGTTTGATAATCCCCTTACTGTCTGATTGCTATGCATTCTTTTTTCTTTGTAGAAAATTTCACATATTCTTGACTATTTTTTTAAGTGTGGTCTGTCCACTTTTGTATTCATTCTCAGGTGGTGGAATCTATAAGGCAGAAGTGTTGACCACTTGTACTATGAATATATTATCAAACTTGAGAAACTGTACACTTCTACTGTATTGATTTCCTCCTCTGTTCATCAAATCAAAAAGCAAAATTAAACTTTTTTTTTAAAAAAACAACCAACTTCTTTCATTTCATTGTGATTTTGGAATTGTTCCATTATTGTACATGTTTCCTTAACCTTGGATGGGTTTTAATTTTTTTGGTGGGGGAGAGGATATAATGTGCCCCTGGGGCTCTATGCATTGATATGGGGGACACATCAAGAGTTTCAGCATTACTGTGTCAAATAGACCACTGCAAAATTATTTTTTCATATATTACAATTTTGTCCACCATTAAGGTAACTTTTGGAACTCACATAAGGAAGCAGTGAGCAACTCTCGTAGGCTAAGGGACTAAGTTAGCTCCCAGGGCACCTTGGACATCAGACCCTTCCACAGCCTTCCCATTCTTCGACACACTCTTGAGAGTATTTAAAGCTTCTCTTGGAAGCTTTAAAATATTTTTTTTTTCATATATTAAATAACAGGGAGGAGAGACATGGCAACAATACCCCACAACTTCAGAGAGCATTTAGGAATATTTTCCTGATCCCCTAAAGGCCCTGGAAACACAGTAACTGTCTCATTGTCCATGTGTGGCCCACAAACTGCACTTTGCCCCCTCCTGATGTAAATGGCATGCATTCATTTTGGAATAAATGAAACAAATGTATCTAATGTTATATGATCAGTTCAGTTTTCATTAGTTTTGATCCGGCATCAAGTGAAGGATGCATCAAGTAAAAAAAAAAGGCTGCAGGCCGTTTCACACTACACAGTTATACTTACCTGGCAGGGGAGACACCATGATCACACAGTTATAATGAGAATTCCTGGGATTTGTAATTTCTCTGTTTGAGAATTCTGTTTGAGAATTCTAAACATTCCCCTTTAAACTTAAAATTCCAGGCTTCCAGAGGATGGAAACATGGTAGTTAAAATGGAATCATCTTGTATAGTTATGCTATGAGAAAGGGCCCCAAGAGGTCCATTTGGGATTCCTACTTATAGGCAATAGTTATCCGATTGTACCATTCTGCCCGTCTCATGTCAGTATTGCAGGACAGGAAAAACAGTAGCAATGAGTGAGGGCATTGGTCTTTGTGTTGGCTTCCATTTCACCCCAGAATGTCTTGAGATATTTGGATATCTGCAAGATAAAATGGTGGATGTTGAAAGATGTGTCTAAAGTGCTGCTTTGATAAAGAAAAGGGGGGAAAAAGAAAAGGAGGGGGGACCATGCTGAAAGCAAAGAAAAATCAGAGGAAAGAATATAATGAATATGACTAACACCACAAATGTCATTCAAAGAAATGAATAATGAAGCAACTGAAAACTGAATGAATAAGAAAACAAATGAATATTCTAATAGTAAACATGAACAGAATAATAGAACAAATATACCCCATTATATATAGGAGACATTTTTGTTTACAGGTGATCAGCTTGTTTCTACCAAGTGAAACGTGACAAGGTACTTCCCCATCATTGAAGGCGTAATCTTTTGGGAAGCATGTGCCAATGGTAATCAGAATCGCTCCTTTTCTCTTTCCCCCTTCCCCTCCTTAATTCCAGGGTGTAGCATAAAATTAGGACATTACACTCCCAAATGAGACTTTTGCCCCTCCATAATGGAATTCTCCTTCAGTTCCTTAAAATGTCAACACTTAAGATGTTAGCTGAGCATTTAGATATTCACTTCAGGCATTCAAGCAAAAGGAGAAGGCAAAATGAACAAGGAAATACAAAAATAGCGAACATAACAATTCTACGTGTGGACAATCTTCAGTGTTTCTATTTCTGCAACACTACAAATTTGAGGGCTGAAGGAAAGGAGGCAGAATTCCTATTTGAAAGGCATTGTCTTCTTCCCTCCCTTTCACAGCATCATTCCTTTCTTTCTCCTGCTTTTCTTTCTTGCCCTACTGATGAGGAAGGGACAGAGTGTTTAGGCTTCAGGTCTGAAAGATCACTGGTAAAGGACTTTCCCAATAGGTTCAAGGAATATATGAAATAAGACTGAGGACCAGAGGCAGAACTAGGGCTGAAAGCTGCCCACTCTCACTGCTTTATTGTAGATATTTCTGATATTTGGAATCCAGGATTATATTACATATGCAACATTTATCATCCAGTAGAAATACGTGGTGTTGGGACTATACACCCAAATAATTTCTTACTCTTTGCAGTTATTGTCAACTGTTAATTTAAGTATATGTCCTGTCTACATGGAAATCCCTTTAAGCAATACTGTAAATTATTGTTTGGTATTATTTGACAGGTATTATTATCATTCTTTATTATTATTTTAAATAAGCTTAATTGTACATCACCTTGTACATTGAGCTGTCAGTGTATATTTGCAGTGCAATATTTGTTTTTCCCAGAGCTCAGCCACAGCCTTCTTTAAGTATACCTTTATGTATAAACTGAGTAATAACTCATCTTCCATGTTGTTGCTATTGACTTGCTCACTGGCCTTCCAGGCTCCAGGAGGCTTAGAACCTAACCCTTGATCAATTAAATGGCACCAAGTGGCTTCTCCATTTGCCACATAATTGGCCAAGGTTTGAATTCTGAAACTCCTGAAGCCAGGAAGACCAGCGAACAAGTCAATAACAACAACATGGAAGATGAGTTAAAACTCAGTTTATTACCAGCAACTGTGCTGGCTAGGGCTGCTGTGAGTTGCAATCCAAACTCTGTTACAGATCTGGCCATGCTGATTAGGTGGGCTCCTAGCACTGAATGTTTTTCCCCATCAAATGAAGACTCATCATTTTACTTATTATTAATACTAAGAGATATACAAGGCTCTGAATGAATGGTTTTTTTTTTGGGGGGGGTTGTTTTTATTATTTCTGCTCCTGTTGCTATTGTTTCTGTTCTCTGTGGGATTTTTTAAAAAATGAAACATGGTATCAGGATGTCCTGAAACAAATAAAACAATAAATATATAAAACTGAGAGGCCACCCTTTTCTCACCTTTGGTGTAAATACTGTATAAGGCATGATCCCATAAGACAAGCAATTGAGACATTTGAGCGACTGTATATATGTTAGACTGGGAACAAGGTTAATGATATTCATGGTCTTTGCAAATTCTTTTCTTTCATGAGTATGCAAGAAGATAACAAGAACAGATGAAGCTAACAATGAATGTGAGACCCGGTGTGGCATAGTAATTTGATTGTTGGACTAGGACTCCACTAGGCCAGGGTTTGAATCCCCACTTGGCCATGGAAACTGCTGGGTGATCTTGAGCAAACCACACACTTTCTGTCTCAGAGAAGGGCAATATAACCCCCACTCTGAACAAATCTTGTAAAGAAGACCGTGTGATTTGTTCTCCTTATTGTTGCTGTAATTTAGAAATGACTTGAAAGCACATTGCATCAGCCACAGTGACTATAGGAGAGATGAATATCACCTCCCATCTTAAATATAGGCCTGATTCATATATATTTGTAAAATTATGTTCCACCACTTAAGGCCAATCCAATAATTATTGTTTTTAGAAATGCATCTAAAACACACACACAAACACACTCACAACCTGAGTGTAGTCTCAACTAAATAGTCCTATTGATTCAATTGATAAATGGTGAGTAACACTTGCATAAATTCTGTTAATCCAAATAGCATCATATTTTAGTACCAACAGTAGTCAGGCCAGTGTGTGTGTGTGTGTGTGTGTGTGTGTGTGTGTGTAGGGGGCCTAGAAACACATAGGCCACATAAATATATTTTCAAGGTGTCTTGGCTTAGCTATTGGGACTGCACTAGAGATGCATATCATTGTAATATTGATATTGCCTTAAGTGATCCTATCATAACCTTTGATTGTTTATTTATACCTTTGAAGCATTTATACCTTGCTTTTCAGTTGGAAAGACTACCGGATCAGCTTATAAATCAGCATCAACTAACAAAAAACACCATAAAACAATACATGGATTCAGTCTTGCTATCCGGAAGGACGTGACACAAAAATGATGGAGGGGACAAAGCAGGGAGACAATATCATCATCATCATCATCATCATCATCATCATCATCATCATCATCATTATCATCATCACCATCATCAGGCATGAATTCATAACCCTTTAAGCGTTTTTGAGGACCAGCTGTAATGACTATCATGCAGACATAAATTGTTGATCATAGCTACGTAGAAATGAATTAAAGTGAGAAGAATAAAAAAAAGTTAGTTTCTCAACATGGAGTGGCTCTGCCTCTTGAAATTTCCTTTTCTACAGCCTAATGAAAATATTGGTGGGTGAAAATTGTGAAAGAGACAAAATCTGATGGAAGCTGGTTCCTTGAGAGGGTTGATAATGAACTTAATTTCTTTCTCTGCCCCAATGATGGCCACTAAAATGATGATAGCTTACATTATATGTAAATTATATGTAAAATAATTCAATTGAATTTTTTTTTTGCACTTGAGTTGATATTTATTTTAATATCCTACCTGTAACTCATACAGAATCTTCCATAGTTCAATAGAAAAGTACACACTTAGCCTGAAGAAGGTCCCGGTGTAAATCTGCATCATCTCTAGTGGGACAAACACATCATGTAACCAAATTAGGAAACATGACATTGCAATCCTATGTACATTTATCTAGAAGTAAGGCTTATCAAATTCAGGGGATTTTACTCTTGTGAAAAAAATAAGTGGATATTATACTCAAGAAGATAGGCACAAATTGCATTAAAAGACCCCTCCCCCCCAATAGTCATTGTCAGTCATAGTAAACCGTACTGAGCTAGTTGGATAATCTATTATAAGTTGGCTCCATAGATTCTCCTGCAATCACCAAGCAATGGATATTCATAAATGAACCAGTCCCTTCCTCACAAACAAAAACATCAGAGCTGCAGTGGACTCTGTTATCTTTGATTTCCCTTGAACTTGTAATCATCACTTAACTGGTGGCATATTCCTTTCCTATTTTTCACTCATCTGTTTTATGTTCAGAAACTATTTCTGCTTACAGAACCTTGAAGAATTATTGAAGAAGTGTTGCTCACTGCACATTTACCATGTTTAACAGCTAAATGCTTCACAAGAAATAAAACTACATTTTTTTGGTCTCCTGCGATCATTCCAATAGAGAAAGGTCAGGGACACAGTCGGAGACCAAATGAGAGAAGGTATCATACCCCCCTTTTCACTGTCACTTTCAGGACACTGTGAATGCCACAATTTACAACACAGATAGAAGCTGTCTTCCCTCCTGCCCTATTTTTCCTCTAGCATGATCTTCTTTCCTTCTTGCCTCCTACTGTTGGCTGATCGTTAGATAATGTCTGGTTTTTCCACTCTCTGATATGAACAAGTAAAAGCTTGCCTATTTGTCTTGTCAAATTCTAATTTTCTTTGTTATTGCTCTATAGAGAAAAAGCATAGAATCTGACACTACTTTTCTTAAAACTGATACTCAGTTAGTCCAAGATGGTATAAAAGTTTAAATGTTTGTGGATAATAACACTTCACCCAAGCACTCTCAGAACCCTTGCAGCTAACCCAACAACCCTGGTGTGAATTCTCTTATCCAGGGAAAGATTTTCTTTATTTATTCAAAACATTTATATACCAGCCTACATTGCATAAGAATCAAGCATGGTGTAGAACAAAATTAAGAACATATTAGCCTATTCACTTGTTTACAAATGTGGTCATTCAACACACACCTCTATCTCACTCTTGGGGAAAAGGCGGGTCACAAATAAAGCTATTAATTTATCAGTCATTTTCCTTATGTGGAGTGCAGTGTGTCTGAATAACACAGCTTTGCCAATGTACTCAGTGTTCTCCAAATTGATCACAAACTTTAAAAAGAAAAAATCAGCAACTTTAAAAACAAAACAAACCCCTGGTATCCAATTGTGCTGAGTTCCCAATTGTGCCTAGAAGAAGCAGTCGCTTTCTGACTACAGTAATTGCTCTCCATGTTAGGAGAGTGATGAAACTGAAGATGAAAGAAGGGTAGGGCCACTTTTCATGCATTGATTCAATATAGGAGTTTATCATACTATTGAGATCCCATGGGGAAATGGGATTTAAATGTGATTTAATGCGAAGAAAACCTGGACATGCCCGAAGTTTATCACATGACGTTGCAGTTAACATGAAATAACATGAAGTTAAACCACAGTTTAAAGTGGAGAAAACCGGCAGCTTTTTAGTTTCGGAACATCCCGAAAGTACAAAGCTGCCAATTTCCTCTGCTTTAACTGCGATTTAACTTCGCGTTATTTTGTTTTGGAAGCAATTCATTGTGATAAACTCCCCAAATTTGCAAGTTTTGGTTAAATTCGAATTTAATTTAAATTGTATTTAACTCCCGTTTTCCCACGGGATCCCACTAGTGTGATAAAGCTGAGAGTTTGTACATGAGTGGTCAGGGAAAAGGAGAAAAATAAGAAAATGTTAAGGCCCACATCTTTCCAAATGGACTTTGACAGAAGACTGTTTTTACAACACATTTACTATCACGTATACTTGAAAGTAAGTTTCTTCAGAGGGGATTTGTCTTTGAACCTTTGTTGCTAAACTCCAGATGTTGCTAAACTCCAGCTCTGATTAACCAATGAAGGATATCCACTAGTCAAAGATGGTGAGAGTTACAGTGCAGGACGATCTACCCAACTACCTGCCTAGAGATCCTAGACACCTCATTGCAATATACTAGTGAGGTTAAAAGAGAATCACAACAAATGGTCTTCAAATGGATTTGTTTTTAAAATATTTCATAGTGAATGTATACGCACTGTGCTCTACCTGAAATCTCATTCTTCCTGCTGCTCCTCACATAAATCTTTTCCTTCTTTTTTTTTACTTATGAGTTGAATTACATACATTTCTAAAGCAAATTCCATCTGTGCTTTAAAAATGCAACTAGCATTGCAAGGAAGGGAAAATAATTTGGAGGGTCATAGATAGTAAGTGGGGTGTTAAGTCTTTCCTCTCCTGAAAATATTCCTTTCATGTTTCTCTTTTTTTAGGATCCAATGAGTAATTTCCCCCCAGTGCAAATAACTGCTGTAAAGGGCTGTTTTCCATTGGGGTAGAAGCTTAATCCCACTGCCTGCCTGCCTGCTATGCTTCTAGTAACTAACCTCTCCACTGCCTATGCTACTTGTACTTTGACTAGTTCTTAAAAAACAACAACAATCCTGTCATATTATGACATGTGTCTTTGTTTAAAACAATATTTGTGCTATGTTGCACAGCTTTCTTGGCTGCCAGTGTATCCTAAAAGCCTATGGGAGGCATTATGTGATGGCATCATCCCGTGGGTTTTCAGAAAGTAAAGACAGAGTAGAATGCCTGAAATTGGGAAAATTTGATTATTGATTGATTAAAATGGTTGTTTGCTTTTTGCACTGAAATGTGCACTATTTTAATAGATATTTCATAATAATATGCACATTTATTTGCACAATCTTCCTAAATATTTTTCCACTGGCTAAATCATATTCTTCTGCATTTGATTTCAATTATATACATTTTTGCATTTTAAAATCTGTGCACTTTATTTCTCAGATACCTTTATGTGTGTAAATAGTTAAGAGGAGATGCACATTTTCTCATAACAGATTTTGTGATGTTAAAAAAACACGTTAAATTAATCTAGATTGTTTTCCCATTTCTATTCATAACCTGCTAATGACTCTTTTAGGCTGCACACACATACACACACAATTATTTAAAAAGCCATTTAATTTTTTTTTAGAAACACACACACATGTATCCCTCTCAGCTACTCCACAGACAGCCTCCTGAGTTGTGCCATCTTCCTGAAAACCCTTGGATGGATGTCACAACACTAGCAGCCAGGGTGTTCACCTGCTGGGTAACTGAGATTTCGCCAGTGTTTTTGTTAAGTAAAAATGAAGTCATTTTAATTTGTAAGACACTCACTTCACAGGCAGTCTCTTGGCCTACCCACGTTCTGATATCTCCCCAAAGAATTTAGCCCATGTGGGCAGTATGTATCCTGTGGAACAAGGCTAAGGGAATGCATTAAGAAGGAACATGTGCACATATCCTGGTCACAACATAAAATAACTAATGCAGTCTCTCCCTCAAATCAATCCTCCCTCCCTCCCTCCCTCCCCCCCCCCCACACACAAACACACACACACACACACACACACAGACAAAAGCACACAGAAAATCACCCTAAGATAACATGATCAACAGAGTGCTAGTTCTAGTGGTACTCATCCCAGACTTGGAATTGTTTTGGTTGCTCTCATTTAAGTAACATTTTTGTTGCATCCCAGACTTGTGGATTTGTTTTTGTTGCTCTTTAAGTGAACACTATGTCTGTTGTTATATCCAGTAATTGTTAGTGAAATCCACCCTTACAGGTTTAACACATCTATCCTAATCTCTATGCCTAACACAGTGCTATTGCCAAATTTGAAGTAACTATCACCTATTCATTCATTCATTCATTCATTTTTTAAAAAAATATATAAAACAATTCACAGTCTTTTATAGGACCTTGACATTTAGTTGACTTGCTGTCTTTTGCTTAGTTAATTAAAGGGATTTTTATATTTGTAGGTCTATTCCTATATTTATACTTCTGCAGCTTCACCATTGTTAAAACCTCCTCTTGGCTGGAAATACACATGATCTTTTTTTCCCTGCAAGCACAATTCAATTTTGCTATGGTTTGATGTAGCATTCCCCCCTTTTTCTGAGAATAATTATTTTCAAGGTCTATGAAAAGCTGAATGCTAAAGATAGCCTGAAAAAATATTTGAAAGACTGTAAACATGACTGCACTCATAGTACAGGATATGATGAATGAATCAAATAACTGTATGACATTTGCAGCTTGCCTATGCTATTCCAGTGCTTAAAATTAAGTCATTTGTTTTTGTTAGAACATATCTGAAAACATCTGAAAACCTTAATCATATTACTTTTTGACTTCCCATGGAGGGGAGGGGGTCATAGATCACTGTTGGAGCATATGTTTGAATGATCAAGGGCCTAGGTAGATTGAGTCCCATCGTTTCCTGTTAAAGGATACCTAAATTTTCATTTCTGTTATGATTCAGTGAATACTTGTATAGTGTTAGAACCTGTATCAGAACTGAGAATTAATTTTCACACAGATCTGTAGATTTACCACAGGTGAGCCATGCAGAAAGTCTACATCCATGGAGGAGGCTTCATTGGACATGTAAGATGTTTTAATAAGTGTGTGAAGTGTTACTTTTCATGTTTTGACTCTACCATAGCCCTTTCTTTTTCCATAGCACTAAACTATATTTCTCAATGCTCACCTGAAGTGCAATGTTAGAAATGTTGGTTTGGTGGGTGTGGGGAGAGAGAATTTTTATTTAGGTGCAATGCCCTCATTCCCCTTATTGGTGGACTTCATGGAGGGACTGTACATTGTTATAAGGTAAAATCACAATTTCTTGAAATTGCCAGAAGTGTAGTTCACCATTGGGATGAACAGTGGGGAATTTCTAGGGATTGCAGGTCCACAATATTGGACAAAGAGCTACATGTGGCCTATGGGTTGTCTGCTCTTAGCGCAAACATTTACAGATTGAGTCTCTCGTTTCCAAAATGCTTGGGACCAGAAGTATTTTAGATTTTGGATTTTTAAATATTTTTTTAGAATAGCTGCATATACATAATGTGATATCTTGGAAATGGGATCCAGGTCTAAACACAAAATTCATTTATATTTCATATATCCATTAAACACATAGCCTGAAGGTAATACAGAATGTTATACAGAATACAGTCGGTAATACAGAATGTTATACAGAATACAGTTGGCCCTTCTTATACACGGATTTTTTTATACACGGATTCAAGCATACACGGTTTGAAAATGTTCCAAAAAAGTATAAATTTACCTTGATGATCCATTTTTTATTAGGGACACCATTTTGCTATGTCATTATACTTAATGGGACTTGAGCATACACGGATTTTGTTATACACGGGGGATCTTGGACCCAAACCCCAGCGTATAACAAAGGTCCACTGTATTTTCAATAATTATATGCATGAAGCAACGTTTGTGTACACTGCACCATCAGAAGGTAAATTACAGTGGGCCCTTTGCTTACGTGGGGGATCCGTTCCTCCCCCCCCACGTAAGCCGAAAAACACATATGCTCGAACCCATTCACTTGAAAAGGGCTCATGCACGCAGCGGCGGCGTGGCAGCGTGCACGCCCCATGGGCACACGCCCCATTCAAGTGAATGAGACGCACCGCCCCTTGCGTCCCACATGCTCCCGCATGGCTCTCCAGGAAGTTTGGGCGTATGCTCAAACCCGCGTATAGCAGGCGCACTGTATCACTATCTCATATGAAAAATATTTTGAATTTTGGAGCATTTTTGGAGTTCTAGATGAGAGAGACTCAACCATTACCACTTTTGATCCACTAATCTGAATGTAGCCCAGCAACCATATGTTGTGGGCTGAGAGAACAGTTTTTCTCCTGTTGTATGAACACTGGTGTGCTTTCAGATTTATTTTGAGCATTTGGAAAGTAGTGAATGAGCTCAAGTTATATTTTCAGTACATTTCCATGTAGCTTATGGTAAACTTTATTTGAACATGTTATATTAAACAATTCAGCAGCCTGTCAAGTTATACCCCAGACGTTATGAAACACAAAATACAGAACATAAGTTGCACTCCAACAGCTACAGGTTTTCAGCACAGTTCTGTTGTGGAATGTTTAAAATAGAAGATAATTCTAATTTAGTACTGTACACTGTATGCCTTTTCTCCCCTTCAGGTTAGGTATGATGATGTTACAAGGGAAATGAATCTTTATTTAGCATGAAACTGCTGAATGACTGCTGAGAGTTTGGCAGGGAACAAACTTTCCCACTGGGATACTCTATGGACAATTTATACTAGACTTCTGCATTAGTCACTTATCTGAGCAAGAAATGTGTGCCATTTATTTGTACAAGATGCAAAACGGCTCCCTCTGCCCTAAGGTAACTTCTGAATACATGTTTTGTTGACTTCAGGGTAAATTTCTACTCAGAGTGGTAAACGCTGAATATAGATGAGATATAAGATTACATTGGAGTGCAAGACCCTGTGGGTTACATGTGCAAACAGGCCTCATTTGCCATGTCTCCCTATTGGTTTCTCTTTTCTAGAACAGGACAATAAATATAAAATGGAACTGCATAATTTGTGAAACACTGAACTAAATGCAGCTCATCAGCCACATCTTAAGCTCTTGTTTGCTTGCCTGTGACTACATCTATTCTGGGAACTGTCTTGAACCTACCAGGACACAAGGCATGTTTGAAGGACTGTTGTTGGTTTGAAAAGCTCAGGTTGATCCCAAGGAGTGATGAGTAGTTTTAAGCTACCGCCCACCCTGACAAAGGCCATTATTTTATCCTGTAAGAAGGCTGGGAAATATTGGCTTTCCAGATTTTGGTCGGACACTTTTATCCATGAGCCAGGCATATTAAGATTGATGGGAGCTGCAATCCAACAATATATGGAGGACCATGCCATTTTCAAAGATTATTCAAAGTTTGGGACGTTTCCTGTGCAGACTTTCCATTTTTAATGGAACATTTTCTGTGCAGAAAATAAATCATTTTCTATGCAGATCCAAGAAATCTTCTGCACATAAAATGTTTTCTATGCTGAAAATGCTGTTTTCTAGGCAAAAAGGCACAGAATAAGTCCTTAATTGCTAACATTGGCCCAGTACAGACTGGTGCAAAGCACCAGCCTCAGGCCAAAATTAGGGTTCAGGAGAGCGGAGCAACTGCACGCTCCCAAACCCTAGTGTGTGGCATTGGCGCCATCATGGCAGCCTCCCATCCACACAGGGGCCGCCATGATGATGCAAGTGCGGTGCAGCATCCACATGTTGTGGCACTGCTCTTGCGTCACTGACATGTATCAGTGTGCAAATGGCACACTCATGGCGCCTGCTGCACACAGCCAAAAGTTTTTGCTGCTTAGGGAGACTGAGTGGTTTGGTTGCTGCAGCCTCTGTCAGGAGGAAAAACAGGCGGCACCAGCTTGCCCTTTCAGGGCAGGCTGTTGAACCCTATTCTCACCAGCCCAGGATTCTTCTTGTCAGGGTTTCGTGGCATTCAAGAACTACAGTCTGGCCATTTTAAAAAAATAAATAAATTTTATATTCTTTCCATCCTCTCTCTCTCTCTCTCTCTGTGTGTGTGTGTGTGTGTGTGTGTGTGAGAGAGAGAGAGAGAGAGCACTGTTCTGAAAGATATTAACCACTTAACACACTTGACAGGTATTTTATCCATCAACTGACCCATTATGTTCTTCCTGCTCCTGAATTTAAATAGAAAACATATCCTAAAATGTGAAACACATAATGGGGTTTCCCTCTTCTGAAGAATATTTTCTTGAAGATGCAACAAGGTATGCATTAGTAACTTCCAGTAAAGCTGGAATATTATTAATTAGTAATCAGATTTGAATATCAATTGCAGCTATACCAATTGTATGCCAAATGAATAGCATTACTGGTGAATGGATGATAAAGTTTCAGGATGAAGCTGAATATTTTATTCATGTGGTTATGCATCAGATGTAGAGCTGCAATGCGTCCCTTTGTTTTGTTTGGATCATTCTTGTTGAGAGTGCAACTGTTGATGTATAGAGCTATCCACCTGACTGCATCATAAAGCTGCAATCAAGCTGTGCTAATTTGTGATGAATTTGCATTGTTTCTATATGGACGGCTGTAACAATTATCACATGAATTGGCTCCAGAGTGTTCATGACTTTGAATGTTTCTCTGCAATTATAACATTGACATCCTCTCTAGGAAAGCATTGCTTTCCAGAAATAGGACTTCCAACTGTAGGAGGTCAAGCATTAATGTCCAATTTTATGGAATGCATTACTTTAAGTGGTGCATTAGTAAGGTTTAAAAGAAAATTGAGAACTTTTTTTAAAAAGTGGCATAGAGTCTAATAGCTGTCAGCAGTTTCTTCGGCTACAGAGTTATGGTCTATAAGTACTGAAGGCTTACAGAAATTGTGATAGTTAAGCCAAATGAAAGCCCCCCACAATCTAGTGAGCCCTTCAATTTGTTGTCTGCTTAAGATAGTAAAAAAAATAGGGTTTGCTCCACCATCTGGCAAGGCACAGTTCATTGCGCTGGGGGGAATTTGATGGGCATAGACTGCCAAGGGCAGACAAAAATTTTCCACAGGAAGAAATAGCTCAGCTGCATGATTTGTTGAAAGATATTTAGGATAGAGTGGGGGGAAATGGTTGTCTGAATTATGCGTGTTGCTCCCAGTCAGTATAACATGGGGTTAGAGAATCTGCACTCTTCCAAATATTGATGAAGTAATCACTTACCACTGGACAATGTGGCTAAGTCTGATAGGAAATGGCATATCACCCAGAGGGTCACACCCGAGGTTAGGAAATACTGGCTCAATAAAAAACAAATAAGATGAGGCTATGGTTCAAATGTGGTGTACACAGCAGTGTGAAGGATAAGATGCTGTTACAGGTTGAATCTCCGTTATCTGAAATGCTTGAGACTAGAAGTGTTTTGGATTTTGAATCCCCCCCCCATTTTGGAATGTTTGCATATACATAATGAGATAATCTTGGAGAAGGGACTTATCCTGTCTAAACATGAAATTCATTTATGTTTTGTAACCACCTTATCAACATAGTCTGAAGGTAATTTTATACAAAGTATTTTTAATAATGTTGTGCGTGAAACAAAGTTTGTGTACACTGAACTATAAGGTGTTACTATCTCAGCCACCGATATGGATTATTTTGGATTTTTGAGTCATTCAGATTTCAGAAGGGATACTCAGCCTGTACTTGCTTGTCCATGTGAGCTCTGTCCTCTAAGTGAGCAGGAGCAGCAGAGGCAGCTAATACCAAATAGATGGCCACTTGTGAAGAAAGGCAGGATACTGCAGGTGTATTTTCCAGTGGCTCTCTCAGACGTGAAGATGACACTAATACCACAGAGGAGACCACTCTGTGCTTCTGTGTGAGTCAGTGATATGAACCATGTTTCCTCCAGAAAAGGAGGCAAGCTGAAATCACTGCACTTGCTATTTAAAGATACTTCAAAATACACCTCTGGAAATTATTCATCTATTTTTAACACATTCAGTCTCTCTGACAGAATGTTACATACATAACTTTAGACTCTGGATTTAAAAATCTTAGTTCCTCTGTTCCAGATTTCATGATATTGTAGAGGCCTCTCTTTAAATGTATATTACTCAGAGATATAATTTTTCCCAACTTTGTTCTCAAAGGAAGCAAGAAGTAATTTTACCAACTTTCTTCCTGCTGCACAGAAAGTAATAATGTTGAACAGAAAGTAGAAAATGATATATTCTGTGCAAGAAAGAGTGCCAACTTTGCACACAAGAAGTCCCAAACTGTGAAGATTCTCATTAGAATGATTCTACATATCAGAGTTTCCTGATACTCAAGAAACACATTTTTGATTTTTTAAAAACATCAAATATTCTTTCCAGCCCTAGTATCCCTAGCCCTCCACATCCACAGATTTTTAATCCATGGATTCAACTATCCATGGCTTGAAAATATTCCAAAAAGGAAAGCTTGATTTTGCTATTTCATATAAGAAACACAATTTCACTATGCCATTGTATATAATGGGACTTGAGCATCCATGGATTTTGGTATCCATGAGGAGATCCTGGAGCCAAACCCCAGCAGATACCAAGGGCCCACTGTACCTCCTGTACACTCTGTGGTCTTTGGGTCCTTTCTGCCAATTCTACAGATTAGTAGCCACAGTTTCTATCCAAAGCCTTGCCCTGTGTGTCACTGTTGGTGCTACTGACTGCATGAGATAAAGAGATGCAGAATGACTTGTCCAGTCAAGGTTCCTTAGAAGAAGAGAAAGACCACTACTGTCACTCAGGCAGAAGCAGTCCAGCACCTTCTTGTAGATTGGCACACTTGGTTCATGGAGCCTATATTATTTGTGTATTTCTTATGACAACATTTTTGAGAATTGTGCTCATACTGGTTTATAAAACTACAGTTGACCCTTAGTAACTACAGGGTTCAATTCCAGACTCCCCACACACAGATTCAAAACAACCATGAGACTTTCAGTGGCTGTGTGCATGCGGGCAGGTGTTTTGCCACAGCTGCATGCACTCGTGGCCATTAGGGATAATGGGGTTTGCCATCCAGGGATGCTTAAATCTGCAGATGGCAAGCCTGCAGTTGAAGTGGACAGACTGTAGCAAGGCCAGTTAATATCATCTGTAGTGGCCACATTTACTAGTATATATATAGAGAGAACACAGCTTTTCTTTTATTGACTTCTCACTCTCTCTGTCTTTCTCTAAGATGCTTTTTAAAGTGTTATTATTTGTAAGTCTATACATTATGTAGAAAGGAAAAACTCTGATCCAGTCATTAGCCAGTGAAATAAATGTACTGAATAATGATATATATGGAATGATGATATGGTATAGCCCTGTACTGTATTTTCAAGGACAGATCAATTTATAGATGGCTTTTCTATTGGCAATTGCTGTGATACTCAGTTTTAGTGCTTGGAATTTTTTCAAGGAGATTTGGAACAGAGGCAACTGGGCTTCTTGCCAGTCCCTTCACTCGGCAATGATTTTATTCAAATGAGTTGGGTTGAGTTTGCAAAATCCTAAGTAACTTTAGCCTATCATAATCTATCCTTAATAGGAGAATGAAATGGAGTCCCCTTGGTAACCTGCAAAATCAGCCTTGGGATGTTATTATGAGACCAGGATGAAACATATACCTGGGTTTTAGCTGAAGCCTCAGTCATGATCTGTTTTGATCTGAGCTTAATAATACCTGATTGTTTGCAGCCATCTGTTGGCTTCACTAATCATACAACCTGCAGATTGTACAACCTGTGCCAAGCCAGTTCAGCAGTGGCCATCTTAACCTAAAATAAAGGCTGCTTCATTCTGTATTGTAGCTGCGGGAGGGGAGGAAGAGATAAAACAATCTGATCACCATGTGGATTAAAGCGATGGGATGAAAGTGTGCACAGTTTCAAGGGAATTGTCATATATTATGGTACAAAAGAGATCAAAACAGTAAAAGCAGGAATGCTTGAGTAAAGACTTTGTTCTATTTTGTTGTGATATGACATGCACATTACACATAGTATGAGATGTGCAACCATTGGTATGCTCTGTTCCTACACTTGGTAATGTGTAGTTGGGGGGGGGGGGACAAGCTTGACAAGACATTTTACTCCAGGGCCTTTACAGGGCTGCTACTTCAGGGAGACAGACAGGAAATTGCTAATATGATGATGCCATATGATACATTTCAACTACACATTACCTGGAATGTGGAAGAGGCAACAGAGATTAGAATTATCCATGGGTGTTCTCTGATAATTTAGATTTTATAGATATCAGAACAAGAAAACAAGCCAGGGAGTATCACAGTCAGAAAAGCAACTTGGTGTAACACCCTATATCCAAGCTGCAGTCACTATTCTATCCATAACTCTGACACTGAGGAAGTAAAATAGCCAGTGCAGTAGGAGGACAAGAAGTACAAGCCATAGAAATTCAAAATCTAGATCCAGCCCCTTAAACTGAAATTCATGATCTGGGATCTGCCAAAGCAACACCCCCGATCCAGTTTATCAACATGTTGTGTTGCATGCCATTAAGTTGTTTCTGATTTAGGAAATCTTGTAAATAAAACCCTATGATAGGTTTGCCTTTTTCCTTGTTTACCACAAGCTGAGAGGGTTTAGGGCACAGGAATTACTCCAATTACTGTCCATATTTCAGGAATCAGATGGGTAGAATCCAGCCCCAAGAATAAAAAAAGAACTCATTTGAGTTCCAAACCTTTCTACTGCAAGTTGTCTGCTTAGAAGTTATCCAGGGTCCTCAATACCAGCCTGATATTGCCTGTTGCTGACAGATGAAGCTGCCCTCATATCATCATCATCATCATCATCATCATCATCATCATCATCATCATCATCATCACATATCTTGCCTTTCTCCCAATATAGAGACTCAAGGTGGTGAATAGGTATGAAGCAATACAATTTAAAAACAATTAAACAATTTTAAGGATTAAAACTGTTATCAATTGAAATATAATATATTAAAATACAAACCATTAAAATTTGTATAGCCCAGCATTAATAACCCAGGCCTTCTCAGATTAATAGGCCTGACTGCCCAGGAATGTCTTTACCTGGCGTCGGAAGGATCTGTTCATCATGCCCCATGAATTCACAGTTGTAGCTAGGACAAGATGGTTCATCAATGGCCTATGGCCCAATAAACTACAGTTCTCCCTGGAAAGCCAGATATTGTTCAGTTCTGTCAATAAAATCCTAATTCTTACTGAGGAGTGCCACTGAGTGACTATGAGAACTCATGGTGTTGTTTGAAGCCATGACAAGGATTTTGTTGTTGATGATACTTCAAAAATAAGAGGGGGGGATCCTCTTTGAAGATACGACCCCCCCCCCTAAAATTCTTGTGTTCCCTGAAGAATAATCCAATAAAAGAAACATAAGAAATTTAGCTGAACCAAATATTTGGGCTGAATGCTGTGGTCATGCTTTTTTCATTTTTGTTCACCTTCTTCTGCCTTTGCTATGCCCCATTATAAGAATCCCTTTGTTGGCTCAACATATCTTAGTATCAAGCCATTAGTCATTTAGATTAGTAATTTAGATACCAGCTGGAAAATGCTCCATGTTCAACAATCTTGATTAAATTACTGGTAACTAAAAGTGTAGCTGACCTCTTGAAGAACAAATGTACAGTAAAGCTCAGAAAATGATTTAAAAGGTCAGGGACCTCAGTTATCAATGTGAAGATAGCTATATCTATATCTGCATCTATATCTTCACTGTTACTGAACAAGACCTAGAGGGTAATGTGCATTAGGATAATCATAATTCTACATTCATTTTATGGCTATTGATCTGTCACTATATCACACTGTTGAGGAACTGTAGCTGCTTGGAAAGAACCATATTTTAGCCTGTAAAAAAAGAGGAGAGGAAATATTTTGGCAACACTAATGAAAGCAATGCAGATTTTCTAATCGTTTATTGCCAAGACCAAATGATGAGGCCCTTTATGGTACTGAATTCCAATGAAGATAGGTTCAGTTCTCCTTATTGCCAGGAATAGATGACATTGCTTGTTAGAAACTGTTTCCTGCTAGTAGGTTGACTCCACTCTTCCCTTACTGTCAAAAAATAGTGAAAATAGCCATGAAAATATTAAGCCGGGAGAGGCATAAAAATCCTCCTGCTCCTACATTTCTTCTTTCAGATATAAGGAAAACTAAAATATATTTCTTAGCGATGGTGAACTCCCAGGTTTTTTCCACAGTTGATCAAAGTGACAGTATCCCTAATGGTCTCTGCATGTAAAACATGTAGAAATAGAAATACAGAAATAGTGGTGCCAACGTTATACATTCTATGCTCAAGATATGAGGTCTGGAAGCTTATATTATTTAACCTTCAGTTAAATATGAGAAATAAGCTCTGTGAATGTTTTGAAAAAGAACTTCAGTGGTTTCTAATGCTGGGAGACTGGCCCATAAGACTGGCCCATGAGACTTAGTCGATCCCCCTTGCCTCCTTAATCTCCACATATCTTGGGCAGCATACAAAGGATACCTGAGACATGTGATGTTTTTCTAGTGTGAGCTTGCTAAGCAAGGGCAACTCTTTGGAATTGTATAATAGTACAATTCCAATATTATATTTCAGTTTTGTACAAATTGGCATTCTACAGCTCAAACAATAACACATATTACTGCCAGTGTGCAGGACAGGGGACCATGGGCTTTCTAGAATTGTGATTCAGTTCCCAGAAACTCCAGACAGCATGATCTACATTGAAGGATGAAGGTAATTGAAATCCAAAACATCTGGAGGGCTAAAGCCCTGTTTTAGATTATAGAATAATAGTTCCTCTTACCCACATTATACAGGACTCAGATACACAGAGCTAGGTATGTGACTCCATGTGTGTGTTGTGTTCATTCAAGTCATTTCTGAGTTATGGTGACCCTAAGGCTTGGCATGGGGTTTTCGTGGCAAGATTTGTTCAGAGGTGGTTTGCCATTGCTTTCCCCTGAAGCTGAGAGCATATAACTTTCCCAAAGTCATCTAGTGGGTTTCATGGCTGAGTGAGAATTGAATCGTGGTCTCCAGAGTCATAGACCATCATTTAAACCACTATGCCATGCTAGCTCAAATATGTGACTACTGTATAACCTTTTCCTATCATTAAACTTATGAATCAAAAAATATCACATGGGTGTATTTTCAAGTGAAGACCATAATGTATACATTGGAAATAGATTAGGTCTAATAGAATATATCCCAGTGGATTTGATCTATGCAACAGTGGTAACCATTCATCACTTGCATGTTGGACCCTTGCACTTGCATCACTTGCATGTGGGAATTTCAACCCACAACAAATAGGTTCTAAGCATAGGGACCAATGATCTGTTAGGCAGGGATTCAGTCTGGCAGGGAGACACTAAAAAATAATGCTTGAAGAACAGAATGTTGTCAAAACTAGCTAAAACAACTACAAAGTAGATCATACACATGGCACTGAAAGAAAAGAAAAGAAAAAAACATCAAAGTCAGTCTTGTACACGACTCTGCAGTACCCTGTTCCTGTGGCAATGCCTCTAACCTTCCCTTATGTTGCATCTGTCCACTTACATCAAGATCTGATAGCTGCTACATATATGGTTAGTCAAGATCACTGCAGTTTGCACAAGGTGAACCCTGAAGGGATATAAATATAGGCCTGTCTGGAGAAGGTTATTGGGTCACCAAAACCATTCTGCCAACCCTTCCCCAGTTCATGCTATAGAAGGAGAAAGAGGGCAGGACACTTTACGAGACCTGTTGGGAAGGCCAGGTTCCTGGGCCACCAGCTAATAAGATCTAGAAACAATATTTCTACCCTCCCCTCTGTTCTTGTCATGAAAGGAGGAAGAAGGGAGGATGCAGATCATATAACAGTGGATTTATCAACCACTGCATGCTAAGGGAGAAGACTTTGACTTGGATGACCAAAGTGTGGCAATGCCATTTTCTGCTCCATCTCAGGGAGCAAATGATGTCATAGGAAAGCTCCCCTGCACAGGAGGATTTCTAGTTTGAGTGCAAGTATAACTTAGAGAAAGCAATCTCAGTGTTTACTGTGAAAATGAGAACTTGAGAGGTTCACTGGTTTCAGAGAGGATTATATCATATTGATTAAAGGGATCTTTCTACTGTGAGTGAACTTTCACATTTTTTTAAAAAGAAATCCCATCAGGGATGAGTATTTGGTGACTGGATTTGGTCAAGCCCTGTTCAGCCCTGCTCACAGGACTGTCTATGGCCACTGCCACAGTGCAGAAATAATGTAGTTTAATGTTGCTTTAACTGGCATGGCTCCATCAAGTGGAATCCTAGCATTTGTAGTTTGTTGTGGAACCAGAGCTCTGATAGAGAAGGCTAAATATCTCACAAAGTTACAAACCACAGAATTCTATAGCATTGAGCCATGGCAGTTAAAGCGGTGTTAAACTGCATTGAATCTGTAGTGTAGATGCAGCCTATGCTTGCTCTGTACATTGTTCACCAACATTATTTTTCTGGGCACAACAGTGCTAGCCTCTCCTTGGTTGGATATGTCTTTTAGTTGGCTCTATTTTTGGCTTTATTAACAGAATAGATCCACCGATTTCTGCAAAGTGGTTATAGTCTCTCTTCACTGAAGGAATTAATGTGTGTGCAATGTTTATAATGTTACACTGTAGTGACTGTTGAATTGTCCCACTGAATGGCAGTTGTTAGAGAGCAAAATGAACTTCCAGAGACCTCTCCACCCAACTGTGATTAATCACAACAGTATTATTATCTCATCTTTGTATTAAATAAGTACCAGTCTGTTTATGGAGGTTAAAGTATACATGCATTTTTAAGCTTACTTAAGTGGCATTATGTAATTCACAGATGTTTCGTCATTCTTGGCATTGTGTATTCATAGCTCTCTGCAGTCATTTGTGGGAGGGAGAAAACCCCTTAAATCTCACATTGTCTGTGTAGGCCTTTCAGTTAACTCAAGTGACAAACAGTGGGTTATGGTGCCCTTTGCTGAATTTTTCCTTGTTCCACTGACAGAAGAAAAAAATATATTTATATTTGTTAAAGAATAATCAATCCTCCTTCCCATGTATGACATAAAACAGAATGTGAAAATACCTGGTTCAGCTGTTTGCTCTTAATCCACTGGCTGTCCAAAGGGCAGCCATACAAATCTCATATTTGAGACAGACAGAGGACAATTGTTTCAGCTCATATGTTGATGCAAATTTATCTAATTTAATCTTCCTAAATAAATACAAAAACACATACACATTTTTCCAACTTTTATGGTGCATAAACATCTCCCTACTTTTGATTACTCTAGTTTCCAGGGTAAAATCTGATTACATGAGGAGTACATAGAGGATTGCACGTACGTACAAGCAAGGCCAAACCAGAACCAAGAGAGCCAGTGTGGCATAGTGATTTGAGCATTGGACTACAACTTCGGAGACCAGGGTTTGAATCCTGAATCAGCCATGGATACCCACTGGGTCATATTCACTCAGCCTCAAGGAAAAGATATGGCAAATCTCATCTGAACAAATATTGCCAAGAAAATCTCATGATAGAGTCACCATAAGTCGGGCACATGACGACTTGAAGGCACACAGCAACAAGAAATATAGAAGAGTACATACAACCATGGCCAAACCAGAGCCAAGAGAATGTATAGAAGGAAGGATTTGTGACTGTGGCAATGAGTTTTCTGGCTGCTTATTTTTCAGGAGGGTGGGATGAAGTAGGATTCTCTTGTCTATCAACTGGCATCCCTTTTTTCCAAAATGACCACTCTGCAGACAAGGGATCTGCATCAAGAAGCAGAACTTTCATAGCACTAGGCCCAGTGATCCAGAGATTTGGAATGAATTTCAGCAGGATATCCAGAAATGCGGCTAGAGCATTCCAAGGAAAGGGGTAGGCAAAGTTACCAAGGAAATGCCAACACAAAAATGTAATAGTTCTAGGAATTCACGATGATCGATTTCTCAGTCCTTGCAATGCTAGAAATTCGAGGACTGAAGGAAAATGTGGGGATTCTTATTTGTGGGGAGCAGTTCCCTCATCTTGTCCTCCCCTATAGCTATGTCCAGGGTACTCTACAGGTATATATAGTTTCTCCTCTCTTACATTATTTTATAGGTAATTAGGAACATGACATGGCTAGTTGCAGAAGCGTCAATAAAGTTTTTGACATTTGGGGAAGGGAGTAGGAACCTCTCTGCTGCTTTTTAGAATAGTAAGTCCTCCGCCTAGGAAAATTAATGGCTTTTACACAGTCCCCCCCTCCAAAAAAAAAACTCTCTCTGGTTTTCACACAGAATAGACTTGCAAAAATGTGAAGGAATATTTGTCATTATACCATTTAATGTTGCCTTTTTTGCTATATGAGTTCATCTGTCATAGCTCTGTCAACCTCATTTTCGCCAAGGTTCCTATTTTTTTCTTGTGCCAAGCTCGTTCTGACATAGGTCCATATTAGACTGTGAGGGTTTTTCTTATACCTATGAATGAATGAATGAATGAATGAATGAATGAATGAATGAATTTATTACAGCACATGGCCAGCACCAAAATATAGCAAAAATACAAAACATGTAACATCAGGTGTACTGCCGTAGCACAAATATATCAACATTCTACTCCGAACGAAGATGTATATCTTCTATATATCCAAGTAGGAGGGGAGAATGCCTACAGTCCCATCCCCCATAGCATCACAAAATTCACACATTATTATAAGACATTGGCACAGTCAACAGTCGGATACCACATCTTCATTCCACAAAACCTTTTCAAGATTTAGGAAAAGAAAAAAAAAATAAAACATTGGCATAGTTATACAGTTATCAACAAACTTTTTCAATGCCATATCTATGAAATACTTGACATATTTTGTATACATTTTCCTTATACAGTAGGGTAGAAGTGGGCAACTTCAGTTTTGTTCCCACAGGACCATGGGTAGATTATTAGCATCAAGGCCACTGAAATTCTCTGGCAGTATGTGTGGTGGGAGGGGGCAGATAAAGTAAACATTATATGTGATATAAATCCATTTTAAGAGTGTGTCACCAAAACTGAAAGAAAAATACTTGTTCAATTGAGGTGTTTTTATTTTTCTTCTTCTTTGCCAGTTGTGGTGACACAATTGAGGTGGTGCTTCAGATGGTTTTCAAATAGTTGTGTGGAGCAGCATAGAGCCCACTGGCTGACTGATGTCCCTCTCTGCCCTAACAAGTTTGTGTGTATTTTTCATATGTCACGGTTTCCATTGCTTCCTTTCTCCTCTTTGAAAAGCTTCAAAATATACAAATTTCTAACTGTAAACTGCATTCATGCCCAGTTCTTTGGGGTGTAAATACGAACTGAGATAATTTATCATCCAGGCCTAATCAATGGCGGCTACTAATTGGGAATGTGCCAAATGACTCCAGCTGGATTTTAAATTTGTTCTGCATGTACTGCTGTCTTTGGCCTTCTGGTCACATTATGTTTCAGACCTCTGTGAATGGTACTTATATCTGAACACTGACAATTTCAGGCAAATTATATATATGTTGTAGGATTCAGATGCACATTGGTTGATAGTCACTGACATTCATTTGTAAGCATTCACTGTCCAAAAGATAGGAAATCTCTCTCTCTCTCTCTCTCTCTCTCTCTCTCCTTCTCCCTCCCTCCCTCCCTCCCCCCTCTCTCTCATTCTCTCATTCTCTCTCTCTTTCACTCTGTACTTGAACATAGGTGTAAGCAATTTTCTCCATGTCATGGAGCCCAGCAAAGTGATACCTAACTTGTTTTGGTAACACATGAAAATACTATCCACACAATATGAAACCTTTCCTGAATTCTGTATTTTCACACCTCATCTGGATGTTTGGGTCTGTTTTATTTGTTTACAACACCACCAGCAATATGTTTTAAATTTCAAGAGGATGTCTGGATGAAAATACCTCTGGGAGAGAATTGAGACAATAACATAAGACACGTAGCTTTGCAGGTAGAACTAAGGATGGAAGGAGTGTACTCCCCCTCCCCGGACTAAATAGACATAATAGAAAAAGGAAAGAATGTGGCTGGGGAGCATGCTGTACTTTTGTCCTGAGAGGCTCAGTTAACACTCTTCTGGGTGCCATTTCAGTGTATGGCACAATTGTTTAAAAAGTAAGCAATTAAATCAGACAAATACCGTATATATTCACATAAAAGTCAAGTAGAGGGCAGGCTTTGGGGCCAAAATCATGGATTTTGATATGAACTTAGGAGCATGTAACAAAGGATCTAAAGGAGAAACCACCACTTCCTTCCTTCTCCGGACCTCTCCTGACCACCTAACATTACTTCCCTGGTGCTGGAGCAGAAGGCTTTAACATCGGATTGAAAAGGGAAAGGAAATACGGTTTGGTGGGCAGGAGAGATCAGGAGGAGGAGGATGGGAAGAGAAGGTTTTACCATTGGATTGAGAAGATTAGTTACTTCTTTCACACACACTCCCTCCCTCAGCAGCCCTGGTAGCACATTGGTTAAATGCCTGTACTGCAATCACTCACTCACAAACCATAAGATTGTGAGTTCAATACCAGCCGGGGGCTCAGGTTTGACTCAGTCTGGCATCTTTCCTAGTTCGCTAAAATAAGTACCCAGCTTGTTGGGGACAATGAGCTTACACATTGTAAACTGCACAGGGAGTGCTTAAGTGCACTGATAAGTGCTATAGAAATGTGTTTCCTATTGCTATTTCAGAGGTCACTGCCAAGGCACAGATAGTAGGGAATGAGGGTGATGCTTCTTTCAGGACCTTTCTGAGCAGTATTATTGTATTGAGCCACATATAAATGGACCCAGGATTTTATGATCAATTTTGGGGCATTTTAAAAAAAATTACAGTTAAGAATATACGGTAGATGTTACAGTGCGCCCGTGTCATACACAGGTGCGCCTTATGCAGACTTCAGCATACACTGAAAGCTGCTGAGAAAACGGGTGGCTCACCCCATAAGGGGTCATGGCATGCATGCCTGTGGCATGTGCGTGCCGCCGCATGTGTAAGCCCCATTCATTTAAATGGGACTCGAGCATACACAGAATTCTCCTTATGTGGGGGGGGGGCAGCGGCAAAATGGATCCCCCATGTAAGGGAAGGGCAGAATGTACTTAATACTGCCATCTCTCTTTTTATTGTATAATCTCTCCACAGCCTCTCACTTTTAGAATTTGCTGCATTGGCGGCAGGGGGGGGGGCTGATTTCAGTTATTGTTAGTTGCCCTGAATAAATCATTAGCACCAAAACCCCCATGCTTCCCTCCCTCCCTCTCTCCCCTCAGACCAGCCAAAAAAGTACATATTCATTGTATGCCACTTTTGATACTGAAAAACTGAGGACTGCATTGCTAGATCAGACACAAATTCCACCTAGTTTCCCAAGCATTTTGTTTCTACAAGCAGCCAGCCAAATGTCTGCAAACTCCCAAAAGCATTACATGAAAGTAACAGAATCCCCCTGGTAAGCAGAGTTAAATTGCTTTGGTGAGGAGAGCTTGGTTTAGTTATGAAAGCAAAACATGACTAGGTTTCTTTTCCACAACATTTCCAAATCTTTTGTTTAAATCTGGTCTCTGGAACCTGTGACCCTCTAAATATTGTTGGACTCTGTCTAATCATCTGTCACATTTGGATTGTCTCGATTGAGGTTCATGGTAGTGTTATTCCAATGATATATAGAGAACCACGTTATATAACCCTGGCTTAAAGAAGTCTAACTTAATGTTCATCACAATATATTTGAAAGAATAGTCAAAGATATTTCCAAAATGGTGGGAAATCATGGGGTTTTGTGGTATTTTTTTTAGTGTTGAGAAACCCTGATGAGAATCTTAGACTGACAAGAATCTTCACTGACCCTATACAAAATTTACATTCTTTTGTGCAGAAGTCAGAATTTTCTGTACAAGAAACAGTATTCTGTATAAAAAATAACATTTCATTGGAAATATTAGTTCTTGCCCAGATACTGTTTTTCCCCCTGCACAGAAAATGCTGGGATTGGGAATTTATTCTAAGTAAAATGTGCACATGGTTGATTTGCATAGGAAACAACTTTTTTTTTTTTTTTTTTTGCACAGAAAAGCAGCATTTTCAGTGCAGAAATCATTTCTTCATTGAAATATTATTTTCTCTGCAGGAAATGCTGCTTCCTGCACAAAATGGCCAGTTGTGATTTTTCTCAGAATAAATCCTGAGCTGCAAATATTCTTTAAAAATTGTGTGCTTTTCAGTCTTTCTAGCAGTAGGAAGAAAACTGCTGAAATTACTCATTGCTATCTCTAAGAAGAAACTTAGGCCCTGGACAGACAGGTCCGTTGTAGCGTGGCAGTGGTGCAACTAGGGTTAGGGACCATGCGGCAACCACATGGTCCCTAACCCTAGCACAGACTGGCGGCACCCCATGTACACTGGCACCACCATTGTGACGTAATGGACGCATAGAATCCGCACGACACGCAGCACCAGTTATGTCACGAGTGTGCCATTGGCAGACTTGCGACATCACAATGGTGGCAGAAAAAGAACCTGGTTTTCCTGGGTTCTTTTTTTCTCTGGAGGGAAGCCATGTGGTGTGGCGGCTGCGGCTTCCTTCAGGAATAAAAACAGGCCACTATTTTTCAGCAGTCTGTACTGCGCCTTAGTGAGGAGTTGCATCCCTACCACTACAATATGTGTTTATTTATTTAATGTGAGAGTTATATTTATATCCAGCATTTCCCATGAGGAGACTGAGGTAGGTGACTCGCTTAATTTCAACCAATGAATTTGAAGGCTTTTTGAGATCTTCCATATTCCACTCATGCAGTCCAATCACTACAGATTACGGACAGGGTTTTGCCAATCAATTGATGTCCTTTGATTGGCATCTAGTTGATTCCATATGCTAGTAGTTGAACTTTATCCAGCATTTTGCAGCAGTGGCAAGAGAAAAGAGATAGTGGCGGGATACAGACCACCCAAAAAGGGTGGTCTGCCGCTGCCTCCATTTCTGCCAGCGGGAAGCCTCAGCTGCCAAATTGTGAGGCTTCCCGGCAGTGAAAAAAGAACCCTAAAAAGCGGGTTCTTTTTGCGTCGCACTTGCGATGCCCAAGTGTGCAAATGGCGCACTCGTGACGTCCCAAGCACAACGGGATGTGTGGATGCTATGCGTCCATCATGTCAAAATGGCAGTGCCCATGTGTACAGGGTGCCGCCATTTTGACTCCCCCCATCATGTGATGGGGTGAGGCCGGTATGGATGGTGCGTCCTCGGTCAACCCCTAGTACATGATGAGGGCGGTGCAAAGGCCCAGCTAAATCAGACCAGTGTTAGGATATATGCAAGGAAAAGTCCAACACATTTCTGTGTATGTCTTTTTGTTGTTGCTGTGGAGATAAATATCCTCTTCTTCCCTCCCCATCTGCCACCATCTTTCTGTGATAACTGACCTCCATGGAAAGTGTGGGTGGCGAGTCAGAGAAACATCACAGAATGATTATCTGGAGATCCTGGTGGATCATGGTGAATGATGTCATCACTTTATGTCTGCTTGTGGAAATATATCTCTGATGTCCCCCACTTTCCACCAGCCTCTGAAAGACCAGGGAATGATGTTGCCATGACTAAACTGTGAGCACCATGGGTGGTGAGGGGGGGAGACATATAATAGTTACTCCTGAAAAATCTTTATGCTAATCTATGTTATGAATCTCAAGGAGGAAAACATATCCCTTCCTTCCTGTCCACTGTGTCCTTGGGCCCTTTTTCCTACATGCCACTCATGTAGTTGGATTAATGTGGTGCACCAACAGGATTTGGGCTCCTCACTTGTTCTGTTGTGACAAAAGGGTCAAAAGGGTCTCTTGCTACTCCATTAATGGCCCCTCACTATTCAATTAATAATCTTAGAATGTCTCCCATTTGGCCTGTTAGGATCCACTGCTTGAAATATATATGCATCATCATAGTACATATAAAACCACTTATTTTGAAACCAGGCAATGCTATTTTTTAAAGCAGAACCTTTGTAAACGGTGTCCTTTAAAAGAAGAGTAAACTGAACATCCTTACAGTCCTGATGAAGAAACATTTCTTGCTTGCTACCTACATGACAGCTCTGGCAAGATAATAAATCTTCCTAACCTTCTCCTCCACATTTTGCTATACTTGTAAGGATATTTGTTCAGGGCAACTTAAATATAAAGTATAAACAAAAATACCAAGCAATAAAACAAGTCTGACACTTAGTATTCTAAAACACTGTGAATATGGAAAGGATTTATGTTTTATATCAAAGGGCTGACCCTCTGTGTCACTTTGCTTTTACAAGAGGTCATCTTGCTCTTCTTCAGAAGGCCAGAAATAGTCACTGGTTCTTAGAAATAAACATATCATGAAATCAGACATGATATTGCTTTGGAATAGGGAGGAAGCTAGCCCTATTCAGTTAAAATACATATTTTGTTAATGCATACATGAAATGTAGAGCTGTGCTGACAAGACCTACTTCTAGTCTTGCCCAGTCCATTTAGCATCTGCATGTCATGGATTATGTTTTTTATTATATATTTTATAGTTTTATGTATGGTATTCTGTTTTGAATTGTATTGTGTATTTTGTAACCCACCTCAATCCACAGGGAGAAGTGGGATATACATATTTTTATTGTTATTTATTATTATTTATATTGAAGGTATTACTCACACATGAGTGAACCCTTGTGGCATTTCCACTGTGTAAATAGATGTCAAGACGTAGGGCTATTCAGAGTGAATGGATGGCAGTGGATCTGTTATACCCATGGTAATAACATATGTAAGTGATTCTCCTGATATGGATTCTGAAATATCCATGATTTTTTGTAGCCAAACCTAAAGTCTCATAGTGATTGTTTTGTGCGCATTTGTCTTGTAGCACTATTGCAGAGCTGTGGGTGTCTATGTGTTCTGACCATTTCCCCCACAGACAGCTTGAATCTCAGTTTTGGGGAAGAAGCGGAGTATAAATAAACCTGTACAGTACAGTATGTGATTGTATGTGCCTCCAAGGAATCTGTCAACACTTACTGTCACCCCATGAATTTCACAATGTGTTCTTAGGCAGGAAATACTCAGGTGATTTGCCATTGCTTTCCTCTGAAATATAGCGTACTGTACCTGATATTTCTTGGTGGTATCCCATCCAAAAGAAAAATAAATTCATTTGAGATGTGGTGGTGGACAATGTGCTAAGGATTCCATGGGCACCAAAAAGACAAGCAAATGGATCCTTGAACAGATCAAGCCTGAAATCTCCCTGGAAGCCAAGATGATCAATTGAGGCTATTGTACTTTGGGCACATCATGAGTTGGCATGGCTCATTAGAAAAGATAATAATGCTAGAAAAGGTGGAGGGAAGCAGTAAGAGAGAAAGCCCACAAACTAGATGGATGGACTCAATTAGGGAAGTCACAGGTATGAATTACAGGACCTAAGCAGAGCAATGGAGGGCAGGGGGTCTTGGAGATGTCTCATCTACACAGTTGGCATGAGTTGGGGTCGACCTGAGAGCAGTTAACAACAACAAACATCCCATCCAAGTATACAGTGCAATTAATATGAGACAATACATGGAGGCTTTGCAAATAAAAATAGGCTTGGGGGAAAATGACATCAGTTGTTTATGCACGTAGGTTATCTGGGAAGCCCTTATAAAATGCTGAATATACCTTTCATTCACTTACCAGTTCTCTTCATCCACCCCCCCCCCCCCATTGCCTTGCTTCAAGAATTGTGAGTTTGGGAACATGCATTTACTGAAGGGGCTTTTCCGTCTGTCTTTACCATGTATGTATTGAGGGGAAAGGAAAATAAGCCAAAACAACTGCCAGTAGTGGTTTAAGGAGAGGGAAAAAAATGAAGGGGTGGAAGGAAAAATAAGAGGGGGGGATAGGAAGTGGCGGTGTTTATTAGCAAAAGAAGATGAGGAGTTTGTTCTCATTCATTCCATAGTCATCCTGGGCTTTTGCAGAATGAAATAAAAAGTCTCATTAACATCTAAATTGATAGTCAGTGGACCAAACTAGCCTTACTCTTTTCATTTTCTGTTATTTTTTGGGGAGTGGAGAGTTGGTTGGAAAAATGCATTAGACGGCTATTCATACAATCATAGAATGATAGAATACGTAATAGAGTTGGAAGGCCTTTGTTTATCTTGAAAGGTAAAGATTCTATGTCTTAAAAATATTTTAAAAAATTAATTAAATCAACGTTCATGTACAGTTTGAAAACAGGGAAGCCCAAGGCGGTTGTCATCACTTGGCATGGCAAAGAGTGCAAAAAACTGGTGGAGGAGGGCTGATTCTCTTGGAGCAGGCAAAGTGGCAGTTTTGTGACATGTGTCTCTGCAGTTTACAGTGGCCCCTCTGTTTGAACACCTTACAATCAAACTCCATGTGCCTGGGAGAAGAGTGTTCAGTGCAAGAGAGCAGCTCTCTGTACAGTTTGCTGCCCTGGCAACCTGATAGATTTCCAGCAGACATCTGTGTGGGAGCGAATTCTTCTTTTTTTAAAAAAAGTATTAACCCCTTTCTGGAGAGAGTGGGTTGTGTTAACAAAATTGACAAAGGGCTTGCAGCTTGCAGCTGTCTCAAGAGGCAGAAGGAGGGAACAAAGTATCTTCCAACAAGATCATTTTCTTCTGTAGAGGTCCCCAGGCACTGGCTTAGTTCATATTCTCATATGGAATCCACTCCACTTGATCTCTGCTATAGCCCAAGATAGTAGAAAATTAAACCAGTGGTCCATTATACTTCTTTAAGGTGAATTTTAGTGATGTAGGTGTTTTGTTATCTGAGACAGAAAGTTCAAATATTCCTCATTTCTCCGTTATCCTTTAATGGTGTCCACAAGTCAGTCATTCTGAGTCAGTCAACTAGAGGCTACTAGTTAACCTTGCTTCCATCACCATGTTGTCTCCTGCTCCGCATTGATACTTCCAACATTTTTGTTGTTGCTGCTGCCTATATGCATCTTCCTGCCAACAGCAAACTGTTCTTCCATTTTTAAATCCATTTGCCCAGCCTCTGTTAGCTTTCCCAATTTCCTTTAAATCCCCTAGCCCTCTTTCTAGCAACCTTGTTTCTTTCAGTCTAATCCACAGTGTGCTTCTTTTTTAAGTGATTTGTTATTTTGATTCCCTTTTTTCTGTCACTTGAGTCTTTTTCATTACCACCCTTAGCCTTATACATATAGCCCTGCAACCTGTCAACAATTTCTTGTCTCTCCAGACCATGTGTACAATTTCCCCCATCCCATTAAAGTTGCTCTACTTGTTAACATTCCACTGCTAATCCCTTTCCCCAGCCCTAACAGAGAGTTAGTGGAATTTCTGTGGCATCTTATTAGTTGATCCAATGCAGACTTCCTAGGTCAATCCTAATTAGTTAAATGTTCAGGGTCTTTGTTAGGATGTGAGTGTGTCTGTGTGTACATGTTCAGATATGGAGAAAGTATGTGTGAGAGAGTAGCCACAGATCACCACCCTACTAATTTCTGAGAGCACTGTAACACTGAATCATTTTTACTATCCTCAGCAGGCTCTTCAGCATACTTCCTTGGGAATGAGCAGCAGCACAAATTAAGAATGAATGTGGGCCACTAATATTGCTGCTGTAAAAGAATGGGCCTGTTTAAAACTGTTGTACCAAAAACAACACAGAAATCACTTCTGCTCTTCAATTGATCCGCTGTCCTCACTAAGCCTGATTGGATTTTGCTCTACCAACTTGAAAGCATGTACAATTATGGCATGGGTAAAAACAAAGGCATTATTATGTCTTTAATCGAGTGCAGATATGTTGCACACTACCTGTTTCGATGCATAAGACCCCTGTGATTCCCTCTTTGTGAAAGTACTGGTTAAGATCAGCTTCCTAACCTGAGCTCTGACTCCTTGATAATTAGTTGTGGAGTGGAAAATAAACAATACAGAGCTGGATTTTCCATCGAAGCCTACTGCTGCTTAAAGAGAATTCTGAGCACAATCCTATAAATAGAATTTTTGATCTACAAGAGCAAAGCTTGTATATTAAAAAAAACAGAGCAAGCTTGCCCAAGGATACAAAAGGCTCACACTATTAACAGAAGTTTGATTTGCAGAATTAGCAGGTGAGGTTGTTTAACTCTGTGCCATAAAAGCATTGCTTGTTGATCAAACCTCTGTTGAACATTCAGGAGCAGCTGAGGCTGTCTATTTCCTCTGGCCATATGGACATAACTGTCCTCCCAATATGTCTAGCTTTCTGATAACATTAAATTACGTTTAGCAAAAATGAATGCAAACAGGGCTTAGTTGATGAATAGACCTGAGTTTTTGCAGGGTATTGGCCCTGGAATATTATCAAGCCCACATGACTTACAGTTACTATGGAAACTGATAACACTTCTTCACCATAGACAACCACTGTGGTAGCATAGAAGATGATGTGTTTAATGGGTTGTCTGTGAGAATAACAAGTCTTTGAATTGCTGCAAAGGAAATTGAGAGCTATTGAGAGTAATTGGAGGTATTGAGAAAAACTGGTACAAGCTCTTCTAGGAATACTTGATGTTATGAGGAGTCTCAGGAGGCTGGTGGAAAAAAAGTGGGTGCTATAGTCATGTTCCACATCCCCCCCCCCAATTTAATCAAATCAGGGTCTTGGGTAGTTTGCCAATGGTGCTATATGACAAACTACTGCATTAAGAGTTCTAGCCATGTTAGGAAAGCTTTCAGGCTTCTTTTGACTAAATTCCTTGGAAATAGGCTACCACCACATCTACTTTTATGAAATTCTGTGCCTTAAATATTCAACATTCGAACCGCATAAAATACAACAAAATCCCAAACCAAGAAAACAGTGATACTTTTATAGAGGCAATTAAAATGAACTGAGCACATTATGCAAGCTTTTGAAGCTTCACTGGCTTCTTCATCAGGCAAATACATGAAAACTGCTGAAGAAGTCAGTGAAGCTTTGAAAACTTGCATGATGTATTTTGTGTGTTTTAGTAGGTCAAATAAAGGTATCACTGTTTTGTGGATTTCAGATTTTGTTGTATTTTGTGGCATAGCCAACACGGCTACCTCAAATATGTTTCGCAGAGAGATACAGGCTCGCTTAAACTCCTTACCAACTAGTTTGGTCTGGCCAGCAAATTGGTTAAGCCACACTTCATATTAGGGAAGAAAGTGAATGCCAAGCATTTATTTAAAAAGACCAAGCAGAGGGAAATTCAGAAAGAGCTGATTTTAAAAGAAGAAGGGTAAAAAGAAAGAAAGAAAGGGGAAAAAAAGAGCAAAGGCTCTGCTGGGTAAATTTATCCAGATGCTAGCACTAATTCATTGAAACAGCTTTCAGAAGAAGGAAATCCCTCAGCCTCCTTGGCTTAGCTTTAGGCCAGCTTCATCTCTTTGCTATCCATCCAAAGACACAGAAAATCTCCTTCACAGAAACATCTTTGGTGGGACAGAAATTCAAACTGACCAATCATTTTGGAATAACATAGCCACCCAGGTGATTGATGTGAAGCTAAATAAACCCGAAATGTACACAGAAAAGAAAATTGGCATTTGCAGCTGCCTTGGTCCCCACCCCCCAAAAACAGAAGGAGAATACAAGAGGGGGAAAAGAAGGAAGAAGAGGAATAAACAAGAGAAGGGGTAAATGAATTTCTTATATAGTAAACGTATATAAGTAAAGTCAATTTCATGTAGCTAGTCCTGTATTGAAAATTGTGTGAGGTATTTCATATAGCAGAAATTAGAAAAGTTATTTGGAATGTGTGGCCAATTGTTCACACTGTTTGTTCTTCCATCTTGGTAGGTCTCTTGCATCTGTTGAAACTCTTCTTTATTGATTTTAGGTTGCCATCTATCCATAATTTGTAGATTGTCCTTACTTTAGGAGATCAGACCATAACACTTCCCATTACTTACAGTATTATCTAAATAGCTTTTCTTAGCTGAGTTTTCCACTTCCAATAGCCTAAAAAGGGTCATGTTAAATGAGGTATTTGCTGATCTGTGGCTGGATCTTCTGAAGTAAAAGATGAGAGGGGAAATAACTGGCGAAAAGATTTGAGGTGAGGCTTCAGTACTCTCTAATTGACCTTTCCCCCTGTCCAAGAGGAAAGGATTAATGCTCTTTCTGAATCAAAACCTTCCTTTCCTTGTGGCTTCTCTTTTGAGTTTTCTTCGCACAATGTGACAATCTGATCACCAGATTCCAAAGGCTCATCTGGTTCAATCTAGTCATGTCATTTGCAAAGGAATTTTTGTTATTGTTGCCAAAGTTCCCTACAACCTTTGATTCTGCTGTTTCCTACATTTGCATTCCAGTTGTCTATGACTAACAGGAAGTCTTGCTTTGGTGTGTAATCTTCCTGCATTCCAGCATAAAATCTTTCAGTTTCTTCTTCTTCTACCTCTGTAGTTGGAGTATAAATTTAGATTATGGTTATTCTGATGAATTTTCTTTGAATACTTACTGATGTTATTTGGACAGACTTTGTATTATATTCTTTGACTACTTTTGATGCATCTCTCTTCATTATTGCCACCCAATTTCTTCTTAGATTTTCATCCAACACTGTAATTATCAGACTCAAAATATCCCATTCCTGTCCGCTTTAGCTCGCATATCACAAGTATCAAAATGCTTATATATTCCAGTCCTTGTTTGATTGTGTCTAGCTTCCCTTGATTCATGCTTATCACATTTCATGTTCCTATAATATGTGTTGCATAACTTTCTTTTCACCACTGAGCACATTAGCAGCTGAACATCCTATCAGCTTGAGCCCAATTGCCTCATTAGCCTCAATGCTACTCATAGCTGTCCTCTGCTGTACCCGAGTAGCCCACTGAATGCCACCTGACCTGGGAGTTCCATTTTCTGACACTATACCTTTTCCATTTTGGATTGTCTCATCATAGTGTTTTCATGGTAAAAGACATTCAGAAAGGGTTTACTGTGCCTCCTTCTGCTCATTATTAACACTATTAGCTATGGTGCCACTGCCATTCTCTCTGAGAGATGCTCTGCCTGTGTCACACACACACACACAAACACATTGCTGCTGCTGCTTCCTAGTAGCTATTTGACATATTTGGGTACATCCCAGATGCGCCAATAGTACGTGCTCGGCACGTACTAGGGTTACGAAAGGGTGTCCTTTCCAGACGCCCTAACCCTAGTATGTGCCAAGCATGTACAAAATGGCGGCACCCATTCTACATGGGCACCACCATTTTGACGTAGTGGACGTTTAGCATCCACATGTTGTGGCGCAGAAATGACACCACAAGTGCACCATTGGCGCCTTGCAGCCTCATTACCACGCCACTTTTTGTGGCTTCTTTTTTCTGTGCTGGGGAACCATGCAGTTTGTCTGTTTTTGTCCCTTTTGGGGCGCTCTGTAAAGCGCCTTAGTCTGGTTTTTCAGAAGAGGCCAGTTTGACATGAGAGACCCTCCCAGCAGTACAACTGCCAGCAGCATACCCTCTTGTTTTACAGGAGCACACAGTCCCATCACCATGGAAAGGTAGTGCCATTGGTGGGATACACATCTTTAGGAACTCATAAACAGCTGGTACTGGTGTTGCCTGTTAGGAGGATAAGGAAGAAAGCAAACAAATGAGAAAGATAGGCAGGATGTGAAGTTATCAGTTTCTCAAACATTAGTTTGAGAGAGAGTATTTCACTTTAATCAAGAAGACTGATTCAGTTGTCTGCCAAGCTGGGAAGTTTACTGGATGGCTTTTGGGCAAGATACTGTTTCTCGATCTACTTTGCTTAGGGTAATTTTGTGAAGATAAAGTGAGATAAGTACATGTATACTATACTGGAAGAAAGATGAGTCACAGCCACTAGTATTACAAGCTATGCACTGTTGTTCTGAGCAGTAGCAGTGCAGCATATGCTCTGAGTTTGAAAAAAGTTACTTTTTTTAAATTACAACCTCCACAGTACAAGTGGCTGGCTGGAGCTGCAGTCACTCAAAGTCAACTTTCCCCGGCCTATATTTGTTGCCCACACTATAATTTCCTGGTTGTATCTAAACTAGAGGCAAGCCCACACATCACAGGTTATGAGGGTGATCTCTTATAGCTGATGCTTGACAAGGCTCATAATAAAAATAAAGAAATATTCCCATGCTTCAAAACAAGAGATAATGCACACCCTCCCCTTTCTCCTTGTTTCTGTTAGAACATGTAACAAGGAACAACATTCATCAGGAAGGGGAAAAATAAGCTAGAAGTATGCAAGAGCTGTTTAACTGTGCCTCAAGCACTGTGTGTGCATGTGCAGACAGGCTGTATTCAGTACAGTGTGTATGTGTGTGTGCAAAATCTGCAAAACAAGCCAAGCAATTTGTTCAAAGCCCTCAAAGACAGTGCAGCAGAATAATAAAAATGATGGTTTGGATTCTTTTCTGTCTTGTAAGCAACTTTCATGTCCTGAACAGAGAATCTTGCATTAAATAAAGACCCCCAATGTGATGATTTTGTGCTGGAAATTAACTTTGTAAGCAGGAAAGGTGCAGGCATCTGTCCGAGAGGCGTTATCTCTTTCTTTGTAGAGCCGCCAGAGCTTTGACAGTGTGCCCAGTCAGAACCTCTTTCAGAGAGCGCTCTCCCCTGGCTTCACCAAAGGATGGATCTTTAAAGGAATCTGGCTCTTTTCCACTTGGCTCATCTCCTCTGTTATTTTCAATGAATGGAAAGTGCAGAACCCAGTCTTCTACAGTACTTGCTGCATAAATTAAGCTTGTTTATAGTTCATCCCCATTCCTCCCCTTTCAGACAATGGCTCAGTACGGGAAATGATTATTATGCTTAAAGGCAATCGCCTTGACTGAGCAATTGAAAAAGCAGTGTTCATGGTAAGTCTGGGGCTTGCAGCTCTGGGTGTACTGTGTGCATGAATGGCATGTGATCCACAAAATTTGAACGATTTCTTTTCTTTGGGTGATATAAGATTAATTTTCTTCTTTCCCTTCCAAGAAAATAAGGGAGGCCATAGCTAGACTTCCACAGCTCCTTGCCAGTGGCTAGACTTGGAGATTGCTTCAAAATGAATAAAGAAGCTAGAAAGAACTTTGTTTGGTTAAGAATTTCCTGAGTCATAGATTCTTATTCCAGGGGTTTCTGGGTGTGTGTGACCTTTGCATAGCCTGTAAAAGTTTTTAAAACACACACACACTTACTTAAGAAAAGATTTCTACAGTGGCATTTGGTTTGTCCCATGTCACTGGAGTCATTAACCTGTTTTGGTTATTAAGCTAAGCTTTAAAAGACCTATTTTAGAGACTATGAATCAGGACTTTGGATAGTTCCAAGGTACAAATATGGAAAACAAAACAATGGCCAACAGATTGGAAATGATCACTATACATTCCCATTCACAAAAAAGGAAACACAAAGGACTGCAGTAACTAGAGCTTTATAGAACTAATTTCCCACGCAAGCAAAATTATGCTCAAAATTCTGCAATATAGACTCCAACCATACATAGAGACAGAAATCTCAGAGGTCCAAGCAGGGTTCAGGAAAGGAAGAGGCACTAGAAACCACACTGCAAAAATACAGTGGCTAATGGAATACACCAGGGAATTCCAAAAGAAAATCAGCATGTGCTTTATAGACTATAACAAAGCCTTTGACTGCATAGATAATGAAAGGCTATGGAACGCCCTTAGACATGGGAGTGCCAACACATCTTATAGTCCTGATGAGGAATCTGTTTTCAGGACAAGAGGCTACTGTCAGAACAGAACATGGGGAAACAGAATGCTCAGTTGGCAAAGGGGTCAGACAAGGCTGCATCTTATCACCCTAGCTGTTCAACTTATATGCAGAACATATTGTAAGAAAAGCAGGCTTGGACAGAGAAGAAGAAGGAAGAGTGAAAATAGGAGGAAGAAATATCAACAATCTAAGATATGTAGATGACACCATAATACTAGCAGAAAACTTCCCAGACCTGGAAAAACAACCAAGACAGTTCAAGGAAGAAATTGCAAAAGCAGGCCTACTGCTGAACATAAAGAAAACAAAAATAATGACAATGGAAAATCTTGACAAAGTCAGCCTAGACAATGAAAAAATAGTGGTGAAAGAGTTCTCATACCTGGGATCAAACATTGATAGAAATAGGGACTGCAGCCAGGAAATCAGAGGATTAAGAATGGGGAGAGCTGCTATGAAAGAGCTAGAAAAGATTCTAAAATGCAAAGATATACAACTGAGCACAAAAGTTAGAATCATACAAGCCATTATTTTTCCTATTACCATGTATGGATGTGAGAGCTGGGCAGTGAAGAAAGCTGATAGGAAGAAAATCAATGCATCTGAGATGTGGTCCTAGAGAAGAGTGCCAAGGATCCCCTGGATGGCCAAAAAGACAGACAAATGGTCCTAGAGCAGATCAAGCCATAGATATCCCTGGAAGCCAAGATGACAAAACTGAGGCTGTTGTACTTTGGGCACATCATGAGAAGGGAGGACTCACTGGAAAAAATAATAATGTTAGGAAAGGTGGAGGGAAGCAGAAAGAGAGGAAGGCCACAGGCTAGAAGGATGAACTCTATTAAGGAGATCATGGATATGAGTTTACAGGAAACTAAGCAGAGCAGTGGAGGGAGTTCTGGAGATGTCTCACCCACAGGGTCGCCACGGGTTGAGATCAACTTGGGCGCAGTTAAGAACAACAAAAGGTTTGGGATTAAAGCCCAAGGTGGATTCATAACTCTGCTAACATGGAAACCAACACACACTGCAGAAATAATCCAGTTTGAGAACTCTTTAACTGACCTGGCTCAAGGCTAGGGAATTCAGAGAACTGTAGTTTTGCCAGTCATTTAGTCAGAGAGCTCTGGTGTTACAATCAATTCCCAGAATTCCATAGCACTGCACCAGGACAGTTAAAGCAATCTCAAACTGGATGATTTCTACAGTGTGTTTGGGACCTTTGTTTTTGTTTTTAATAAATGAATAACAATTTGATTAAAAGATGTGATGATTTTATTGTCCTTCTTACTTTTAGAAAAAGGAAGACGTGAAGATTCAAATTATTTCCCATTACACTCTTAACCAGAAACATAGACTGTGAATTCACAGTGTTCCCAAGCAAGCTGATTCTCAGTTCCAATACTCCATCTATAATGTCTGACAGAATACTAGTCAGTCTAATGGTGATATAAAAATCTTCGAGACAATGCAGGTGAAGAGCTTTGAACACTGAAAGTGTGCTGTATGAATCCTAAATAAAGCAGCAGTAGTGGATGATTAAGCAGATTCTGTGAATACTGCTGCTATGGCTACTCCTACCATATTTGAAAAATGTTCTGTACAAGAGAACAGTTTGGACCTGGAATAAAACGTTGCAGTATGGATTTTCCTGTTCACATTGCCAGTTAGACATTCCTATTTGTAGGCAGTCCCATTTCAACACCATCCATTTCCTTATATCCCCTGACAAATGCTTAAGGTTCTGTGGCTAGCATGTAATTCCATGTTGATTTCCTTATTTAGAACTGTCAGTTTTGTTTGTTTTTAAATCAGGATTACAGGTAGAAGGCAAGCTGCTATACAATACTGACTAACAGTATGACATCTGATAGCAAGGTGATAATAATGTTGACTTACATGGACTATGTAAATATTAGTGGGGACAAAATATGTTAATATTCTTCAGTGCTTGATATCTACTGTAGATCTAATTGTTACCGGAACTCTTCAGTTGGTGTGGCTTTATTATGGAGCTGCAAAAAAGCTACTATATTTAATCTGATTTTTTTTTATTTTTTTGCCCTTACTATTCCATATTTTCTCAGTGTGGTGAAGTATTTTTCTTTCTCTTCACATTAATCATCAGTCCTTTTTGAAACTGAAGGAAAATTATTACCTCCTTACGTATTTGTTTCAAGTTAACATTCTCACCTCTCTACACCTTAGGACCTGAAAGTTTAGCTTCTCCCAGTCATTTTGTATATTTCTGATAATATCACTTGGAAAATTATGATAAGTGTTGAAAGGTTTGAAATGTGCAGTATTATTAGTTCCACTTTCCTTCTGTGAACTATGGCCTTACATTGCTGTATGATGACCCTGCGTTTGTCTGACATACTTACAAAGGCAGAACTGGACTGCCACTTCATTGAGAGGTGGCAAAACTAGAAGGTATTACAGCTGTTTTTGAGACATGTGCATTGAAAAGCTCAGGAGGACAGAAAACTCAGGATCACTGTTTAGCTCTTTGGTAATTTGAGAGATCTTTATTTCCCCACACTACTCCTAGAATGATATTATTTCATGATTGATTTGATTTTGTTCTGAGCAGTATGGCAACAGCAAGGAATATGGCAGCCAGAAAGAGCTGGCAGAAAGATGCCCTGTATCCCTGCCTTTCTGAAATGTGAAGGCACAGAAGCAGTCCCCCTCCCCATATTTTTGCCTCATACTTACCTTTGAACTTGATTTTTCAAAAGTTTCCCCCCAACTCTTATAGCTACTGGAATTTATAGTGGAGTCTCTTTGTCTATACCCTGTTACCTTGGTTTTCTGAAGGGATTGGTTGAATGGGTGTTCACAGAAAGCTGCAAATTGCTGCAGGAAAGATAATTTCTTACTTAAGATCAACATCTAAACCTGATTCAAACTAAAAAAAAAAAAAGAATGCCATACAACTCCTGTGGTGTAGTACTCTTCATACCCTCCCATTGTTTGACAGGAACAATCCAGTTCATTCCTCTCATCCCACTTGTTCAGCTGCTTTTGCAATGTCCTAATTTATCTATTCTTCTATGATTTTCCCATTCATCCTCAGTTCACTTCAATTGCTGCAAGTCAGTTCAAAGTGCAAAAGTCATTTGCATTCAACTCAGTGGGAAGAAGAGGAAAGGAAGGGATTGAGTCTTGCCCTTGCCAGTATGCTCAGGCAAATGCTAACAGCTTCAGCCTCTCCTAGCTTGTGTATTCTTCCTCATTAATAGTGTTTGCCATCTTGACTATGCTCTGATGTTGATTGGGTGCACCCATGCTGAATTTCTTCCATTAAATACTGAAATATGTGGGTTTGTGTGTTTGACTAGGACTTTAAGAAACCAGGATCCAAGTCTCTGCTTTCTGGTGTAAACCACTAGGTGAATAAGTCACACTTGCTCGGACTCAAAGGAAAGCCGTGGCAAACCTCCTCTGGATAAATCTTGCCAAGGAAACTGTATGATAGGGCTACTGTAAGATTAGGGCTGACTCAAAGGCATGTAACAACAACAAGCAGCTCCATCAGTGTTGTTCCAGATCACCTCCTTTGCTAGATTAGGTTTATATGTATTGTTTTTATTGCCTTTGTTGGGCTTAGATTTGTATACAGCACACCCACACCATACGCGTATGCGCTATATGCAGATTTAACCTTACATGGAAGGTTAAGCCACCAGGAAATGAATGGCGTGTGCACCGCACCGAACACAGGATTGCTCCCCATTGAAACTAATGGGGTTTGAGCGTATGCATTTTCCCCATTTGCGAGGGGTGGTGGTCTGGAATGGATCCCCGTACTGTATATGGGGAGGGCCCACTGTACAATGTTCATCTGCTGTTACAGAGTAGGAAGAAAGTTAAGTATGTACTGTGCCATAACAGTAATATATGGTTTTTGTATCTTTTCTATAAAATGCATTTTTAAACATTTTAAAATAAAAAATATGTTCTGTGGGCCCATTGTTGTCTATAAAACTCATAAAGTCAATTTTTGTATGCGCTAGCTGCATGCCTATCTAGTAAACCATATGTAGAAAAGGAGGTAAAGTGGAAACATATGTGACTAATTACAAAGCAGATGGGACAGAATACAGGCAACAAGGCCTAATCCCCTTTACCTATGATTGGGAGTGAATGAAATCATTTTGCTCATGAGGAAAAAAAAAGAAAAAAATCACTTGAATAGTTTAACTAATTCATGCAATTGTTGTTATATCTTCTCATATGTCTAGTGCAAACATATTTTTCAGTGCTATGTGTGCATGGCACAAGAATTCACATGCTTCAAATGGCAGATATGTTCCTTTGTGCACTTATATTATTTTTTCTTCTTGATGCCAATAGCCTGGACAGTTTCTGTGAAGAAGAAGGCACAATATCCTAACTAAATAATTACAGAATCTTCTGATATATAAAAGGCACAAAGTAGCAAAGTCCAAAATGTGGATTTGTTAATTGTAACTGGTGAACAGCTGAGATTGCCGGGAACCCTTCAGTGAATCTACATTTGCATTGAACATCTGCCCAGTTCTGCCTGGGGAACTGATTAATGATCAGGTTTATTACTATTGTCTGATTCTTCAGATTAAGGCCCTTTTATGGCAAGAGAATGCTATGAGTGTATAAGGCAGAATAGCTATGGTGGAGCAAATATTAATAGAAGTATGACAGCATATGTATGACCATCACAAAAGAATTAGATGGTTTTTCTGTGGAAGCTTCTTGGCAGACCTTTATAGAAAACATCTCATTCTTCTTGTAACCAAAGATAGTAAGGTCTTAAATGGCTCACTGGTACTAGATCCTATCTTAGACTGTGCTTTCTTTATGCTTATTTAGTTCCTTAGTTTTGCCAAATAAGAACAAATGGCTAACTCCCTTTAAAAAATTATATAAAAGTGTTTGGAAGAGATCTTGAGTAGAGGATCAATAAGAACAGCAGGTTTAACTTTTTGTCTAGCATTTATTCACTTATTATTGTCTCCAAAAGACTTTGTTTTGTTTTGTTTTGTTTTTTACTCTGGTTGGTTCAAAATGTCCATGAACTTCTGTTTTGAATCTTTCAGGGGTAAAGACACTGGCAGTGAATGGATGAGTAAGTGAGCTGATGGGATAAAACGTTTATTATGAATCATTTAGTAATTTGTGTGTCATAATGTTAACTTAGAAAGAATAGTTTTCAACAATTACCTCTTAATAGTATTTCAGGAATAAAAAGCAGATTCAGTCAAAACAACAAAATGAAGCCAGAGTGAATGCTCTTGTTGTTATATTCATTTGTATCCCACCTTTCTCCCAATAATCGGACCCAAGCTAGCTGACAACATTTTTCAAAATCATATATTTTTCATATCATAAGAAAAACAAGAATAGAGCAAAAGGGAAAATATCATCCCAGCATTATAGCAGAAAGAACAGCAACATAAGCAAGTTTATTTCAACATTCAGGACTGTCATTTGAGAATGTTCTGCATACAAAAGCACCCTCCTCAGTATGGCCCAGTACAGATGGGCCTTTTAGCACGTAGCGAATATGTGCTAGGGTCGCCTCGGGGCAGCGCTTATAGACGCCCCTCAACCTTAGCACGTATTCTGTGCATCAAAATGGCACCACCACCAACAACAATGTTTATTTATAACAACCTCTTCACCAAAGGGAGATACATTAGAACATATAAAATAAAAAAATGCACGATAGAACACAATAGTATGAAAACATTAGTAAGGATGGAGGCCAATGGGTTGTGTGTGACAACATCAGTTACCACACTATGTGATTTCAACCCTAGTGAGACCCCATGGTCAGAGCTAGTCAGTCACACCTTTGGAATGCTGTGAAGTGAAGCCTGTGTTGAAAAGGTTGTAGCCTAAGATGCTTGTCTGTTAAAGAGATAGATAGGGTCAGGAGGAAACAGAGGGCCCATACAGACAGGCCAAAATAAAGCTGTTTCAAGTCATCTTGGAGGTATGCTGTTTAGATGACACATGCACGCATCTTAAGAAGCCAGAAGCAGTGCCAAAGCTGCGCTGTGGTCCTTAGGACTGGAGTATGGCTTTGGCGTGGCTTCTGGCTCCTTAGGACACATGCATCATTTAAACAGCATACCTCCAAAGTGACCTGAAGCAGCTTTATTTTGGCCTGTCTGTACGGGCCCAGAGTTTGGGAGCCAGAAATAGAGGAACCAAGAAGAGCCAAAGATGATGACTCAAGTTCTTGGTGGGAGTATAGACAGAGATGAAGATACCCAGCTTCTAAGTTGTCTAGGGTATGAAAAGCAAGAGTTAGCATTTGAAACCAATAGGCAGCAAGTGATGATCAAATACCATTCTTTGGATTCTTGCACCAATCCAAATTGCTTGAAACATTTTATGTCTAGCCCCATTTGAAGACATTATAACAATCCACTTCTGCAGTATGAATGATGATGAGTGGTCAGGAATGATTTCTATTGGAAAATGTGCACCAAATTTACATTGTATCTTCATCTGTGAGTTAATTGGTCCGCAAATGTTTCTGTCTCCATCTCTACTGGAGTTTTGTTTGTTCACCATGCCTAATGCCTTATAGCTCCTCAGGAATGTACGTTTCCAATGCTTTCCTAGTTATTGAATGAATAGTCTGGTGGGGGGGAGACACTGGGTAGGAATCATAACTGTACTGATGATACTTCAGCTGTTTCCCCTTCTGTCAAGCTCAGCTATATCTCTCCCCTTGTTCTTGATCCTCACTCCCAGTTCCAAAGTACAGTGTGCAAAGATAAAGAAATAATGTGTGTCATAAGGTGATCAAATACTTTTTATGGTGTTTATAAACAACACTATTAAAATAAGCAATGAAACTACCACTTTAAAATGCTAAGATTGACAAAAAGAGACAGCACCAGATTTTGTACTACAGACTAAAGCATATAGTAAAGGATTTTCACGGTTTCCTTTTAATCCCATAAAATATAATGTAAAATGAAGGATAGTACAGCCTGTGCAAATGGGCTGAGGAGTGTTTAATTGGCTCATAGCACAAACTTATCAATTGTTCCCAGAAGTAAGTTCAACTGAGCTCTTTGAGTCTCACTGCTGGGTATGTGCAATTTGGATCTCACTATCAGATAGATTGGGAGCCTCACTTGTTTGCTATATACCACACCATCAATTAGGATATCACCTCAAACCATAATTAAGCTGCCCGAAGATCTGTGGTTTGGCTGGAAGTCTAAATATACAACACTCATTTTTATAGCAAGTCGTAGACTCAGAGTTAAGAGATAATGGATAGATAGTTCAGTATATTAGCTTCAAGTAGCATTATCACAGTGTGCATTTTTTTTTAAAAAAGAGAGATGAAATCTATAAATATTTTTTAAATAAATAAGTAAAACATGTTTTTTTATATTTTTACCCATTGCAGTTTCACAACACATCTCAGCACTGTGAGCACAGAGGCCTACTTCTTCCTAGTGGGATCCATGTCCATAAGGAAAAGGCCACACAGTGTCAGAATAGTGGACAAGCTTTGTCCTTGTGGCAGCAGCATCTCTCTAGAATTGAATGAAAATTGTAAATTCTTATGGGGGACAATAAATGGGTACACTTAGTCTATGTACAGTGGACCCTTGGTATAGGCTGGGGTTTGGTTTCAAGATCCCCCGTGTATAACAAAATCCGTGGATGCTCAAGTCCCATTAAATATAATGACATAACAAAATGGTGTCCCTTATAAAAAATGGAAAATCAAGGTTTTATATTTAAAATTTATACTTTTTTGGAACATTTTCAAATCGTGTATGCTTGAATCTGTGTATAAAAAATGCATGTATAAGAAGGGCCGACTGTATTTTATTTATAGAGGACAGTCCCCCATTGGATGATGTGCTATCTTTGAAAGCTCTTCAGTCCAAATCTAATTTAAAGAGCGAAGGAACTCTGAGGAAGGAAAGCAAAGGACTTGAAATTCCAAATCAGCAGTTTTTATTTGGACAGTAAATAGAGTTACCTAATCACCATCTTCCCTACTGTGTTGAGAGATACTATATTTCTATATAAATTATAGTAATTATTTCTAAATTTGCATATATACATATATACAAATTGTTCTATAGAAATATTATGCAAATTATGTACATTGTTGGTGCTGCTATCATTGTCTTATTGTGCATTTCCTCTTTTTGATAAAAACACTACAAAGCAAACTTCTACTCTGTCCTTCTGAAAGAGAATGGGCAGATAAAGTTTTCAGTGGGCATGCGACAATATTTCCTAATCCTGAGGGAGTTTGATGGAATTCTAGAACACAGAAGGATTTGGAAAACTAGTTTAGACTGGAGAAATGACACTGTAAGAGAATGTTAGTTAACTTTGTGGCTATACTTTGGTTTTATGGCCTCCCCAATAAGAAACCAGATTTGATTGGCCCATGTGAAGGGTGCCAGGGTGGGCGAAATAATTCATGCTCACTTTGTTCCCACTTCTATAGAAACATAAGAGGAGGAGGAAACAAAGGTTTCTTATGGGTCTGCCACCCTTTCACAAGCCCTCTTTGGAGAATTGTGTCGACCCACCCTCCCACACACTGTGCAGTGTGAGCTCTGCTGGTCACTTTGTGGCAAGTAGGATCTTCCCTTATTATTATTATTATTATTATCATTATTATTATTATTGCACTGTAAATGTACACAGCGATGTACATACAAATGATCAAATAAATGAAAATGAAACCTGCCAATGGTGTACAATCTACAAAATATGTATAAAACAATAGGTAATAATATAAAATAGAATAAATAAGCAGGCAACAATTAAAAACATCAACATCAACTATCCAATCAAATATCAGATAGACAGTGCCTGGGGACACTTCCCTGAACAGGATAGTCTTCAACTCAGATTTAAAAGTGGTCAAAGAAATGATGACCCGTGTTCGTGGGGGAGGATGGTTCCAAGAATGAGGGGCTGTATCACTGAATCAGTGAAACATCAGTTGGCTCAGGTGGTGTCTATAGATAGGTTGTCATTGGCAGGTTATGGGGGAGGGGATATCAGACATCAGAATACATCTTGGCACCCTTTTGCTGAAAGGTTGGGCTATGGAATCTCCTCCACAGGCTGGGTGGCTTGGGAGGTGGGGAAATAGCCTCCTCTTGGGACTAACTGAGTGGTTTTGCTCTCTCCTGTAAAGTCTATGGACTTGTGGTGGCATGCCCTTGGTTTACCTTTCAGTGAATGGCTGACTGGGGAGCAACCAATTATATTGGAATGCCCGTTTTGCCCAAGGGAAGGCTGGAGAATTGGTCACAGGTTGACACCTGGGTTTCAGTTGGACCCCCATCATATTGCTCCTCCATTCTTTTGTTGCTTTTTTCCAGGCTCAGTTTGGATTTAGATCAAATAAAGTGACCCTTGTTTAATCTAATGTCTTGTGTCTGGTCTCAGTATTTTGTGGTTGGTCATCAATTGCCCCAGCTTATCTAATGTTAGGCTGGCCTAGTTATAGAGACCATAACGATCTTGTGATATCGATTATGCTTAGAGATGTGGCCCTGGACACACAGTGAGAAGAAACCATGGCCATACTGGCCACCATTTTACAACCCATAATTCAGCTTAGAAAGAATGGTGTGTTGCATTATTTGTTTTGTGATATAACTCCACCACTGTGCTGTTACCCTTTTGTACCTGCATTTCACTTCAGTTTTGACTGGATCTCCTTTTCCCCCAGAAATGTCAAAGCTGAAAGTTGATCTTTTGACTGCTGAGAATCCTTGCACTATATAGCTCTCAGCAAGAAAATCATGTAATATTATAAACATAATCAACATATCTAATAGTTCTTGAGTAGTCCCCCCTTTTTAAAAAGAGATGTGCCAAGAAAATGTATTAATGGAAGGTAAAGGTTAATGCAGCTGAAATGGGGCAAGCTGGCTATAAGTGTTGTTAAAACCACTTTGCATTAATAAATCTCTCCTCCATTTCAAGTAACTGAAAGTAAACATTTAAAATGGCTGGGGTGGGATTGCTTTTCAGTTTACCCTCTGGGTGCACATTGAAATGTGAGTAGCAAAGACATCCTTTACCGAAGACCTTAGTCTATTAGTGGAAGCCAGAATTGGCAACAAGTTAAAAAATAAATGTCTGACCCAGATGACGAATATCAAATGCTTCATGTTTAAGGAAAGATAGAAATTTTGAATATGATTTTGAGGGTTTGTGGACTGTAATAATGGATATGCAGATTCATAGAAAAGAGCCATAGGCTACAATGGTAATGGGCTAGCCAGACAGATCTTGGTTTCAGGGAAATCGTGAGCCAGTCAAATTACCAAGAGGGATTCAGCAAGGAGAAAACTGAATACTTAATTTTAACATGTGTGAGTGGGAGGGGGGATGGAGACTCAGTGCCTTGTCAAATCTACATTAATTTTCCTGAGGCTTTACTTCCTTGTGTGTGTGTGTGGGGGGCACATTCTATCGCATGGATTCCTTTTTCCTCCCTATTCACTTGCAGTCTTCTCTAACTCATTTTCCCCTTCAATGCATGTGAGTGCATGTGCATGGGTGTGAGTCTGAGACACGGGAAAACACAATTACCCTGTGTTTCTGCTGGTAAAATAAAGAGCAAACTTCCTCACTGTATTCTTCGGCTGATCACGAAACATGTATATGCTTTCATACACCCCCACCCCAGGTAGTTCCAGGAGTCTTGGCTTGTTTTCTGTGTTTTCATTTTAGAAAATCATGTGAAAGTTAGACTCATATTTTCCAGCAAGCACAGATTTTTTTTTAAAAAAGTTGTTGTTGTTGTTGTTTTAAAGGTATTTGACAGGAATGGTGCAAATCACGGAGGGAGAAGCAAGAAGTGGAAATTAAATGCAAGGAGGATTTGGGAAGCTGCAGTTGGGAATGGCAAATAAGGTGGGGTGCCTAACCCCAATTTCTTTCTGTTTCTCCCATTAAAGTGCTTTCCTCTCCTGAGGGGAAAAGGCAAGTCTCCATAGAACTATTCTTGTTGAAAAGAAAAGAAGATTAAATGGGGTCATTTAGAGTGGGAATATAACTGACTATAAATAGTTAAACTGCATCTCCCCACCCATCTTCCATTTTGCTCCCATCTGTATTCATAAATACGTGTTTTTTATTTTAAACTATATTGAGAAGGTGCATATGGATTTCTGCATGATGGAAAGTGCTTTAGATAGGAATGTGTAAAGACATGTGTAATGGGGAGGAAGACCAGGATGGTTCATGTTAACTCAGATCCAATATTGCTGTTCCACATAGAAAGCTCTCTTTACAGGAAGAAGAGCCTGTAATCTGCAGTGGCAGCTCTAATTCAGCATCATGATGCTAGGTTTCAAAGCTAGATCTCTATGGCCCCATTCCCACTGGGCAAAAAAAGCGCTTATATTGCTGCAATTCTGACTCAGATTTTTTCTCTGAGTCGTATTTGAATCTGGTCCCTTGTTCCCATTACGAAGGGGTGCAAACGGACTAGGTATTTTTTTTTTACCCATGTTCTCGTTCCCATTGAAATTTTCTCGGTTGTAATTTGAAGTGGACTTTTTTGCTCCCCGTTCCCATTGCTGTTCTGGAACCTCTTTTTTTAAAGCAACTGTCAATCAAGCACCTAAGTGCTTGATGTCACAGCCAATCAATCGCTTAGGCACTTTTCCCCTCTGGGAAAGGGAGAAGGAGCTTCTATTCCCCCAAGTCCCTTTGCCCCCCAAGCTCTCCTGTGTCTTCCCAGAGCCCTTCTGGGAAAAGGAGAAGGAGCCTCTATTCCCGCAAGTCTCTTTGCCCCCCAAGCTCTCCTGTGTCTTCCCAGAGTCTCTCTGGGAATGGGAGAAGGAGCCTCTATTCCCTCAGGTCCCTTTGCCCCCCAAGCTCTCCTGTGTCTTTCCAGAGTCCCTCTGGGAAAAGGAGAAGGAGCCTCTATTCCCGCAAGTCCCTTTGCCCCCCAAGCTCTTCTGTTTCTTCCCAGAATCTCTCTGGGAATGGGAGAAGGAGCCTTTATTCCCCCAGGTCCCTTTGCCTCCCAAGCTCTCCTGTGTCTTCCCAGAGTCCCTCTGGGAAAGAGAAAAGGAGCCTCCATTCCCCCCAAGTCCTTTTGCCTCTCCCATTGCTCCCTGGGGTGTCTGGGGGGGGGGGGGCGATCGAGCAGGCATGTAAAAAAAATAAAGATAAAAATAGTTAAAAATGGTGTTCAGTGGCTCTCTTCACATGTCGATCTACGAATGTGGAGCAGGGGGGATGTTGCAGGGGGGCGTGATGTGTTTACTGCATTTGGAGGTCAATGTAGCAATTTGCTATGTTTGGACACCTGATAGAGTGCCTAGGCGATCGAAAGCTTAGTTTTTTAAAAAATAATAATTTGTCTACACATGCAATTGCTTTACCCTGCTTCCCCCTTCCCCGGGTATGGGGAAGGGGGGGGGGGGGAGAGAATGGCACCGGTAATGCAGGAAAGAGAACAAGTGGATGACACCCCCAGGCCAGCCCTTTGAGCACTGCTCCTCCCAACCCCAAGTTCCCGAATCAGACACCCTTGTTGTTCCCATTCATTTGCCCCAAATCAGACTTGGGAGGTGCAGGAAAAACCTCCAAAAAAGTACAGTCAATTTAACCCAGGTTATCCACCACTGATTCAGGTTTTCCCAGGGAAAATCGATTACATGGGGATCAGATACGAATTCCAATGGGAACGAAATCGGTGCAATGAGGATCGAATGCACACTCAAATGGGAATGATGCCCCCATAATTCACATCATGATCTGCTTTATAAGCCAGTGGGAATGGGGCCTAAGAGCCGGGCGCACAAATGTCTCTGCCTAGATGGGCAAAACAGTCATTTTCACTTTTTCTCTCATTCATTTAAATAATAATAGTAATAACAATCCAGTGCTTTATCTTGAATTTATGACAAATTTTTCAAAGTTTGTATGTTCTTCACAGAAAACTGGAGCCAGTTGGAATTTTCATTGTTATATCTTCACCACAGTTTGGGCTTTAGAAACATAGCCAAAGTTGTGGACCTGGCTTATTAGCAACCTGAAATCTTCTAGAACATGGCCACATAGCCCGAAAAACCCACAAAAAACTATGAAATCTTAGTGTTTGTTTCAAAAAGGAAAATATAGTTGCCAGTTTTTATATCAGGTGAAATATCAAAAACATGCACTCAGCTTAAATTTAGGTCAACTTTGCATGAAGCACTGTAGTCAATCACCCCTTTAGATGAAAAAGAGCTGCAGAATATACTTCCATGCCCTTGGACAGCTCTCATGTTCTAGAAGAGTTAGTACAGAAATGCTTAAATGATTTTGTGTGCCTTTAATCATTTTCTAAAATAATCTTGCTTGGAAATGTCAATTCATGTGACCTTTTGCAGTAAGCTTTGAATTTGGCGGTATCATGTTAAAACTGAAAACAACAGTTCATATTTGAGGGTCTGGGGTTTTTAAAGTACATAATCATGTAACAAATTAAATATAATCACAAATTTGGCTGATTATGGGGCTGTTTAGACATTGCCGAAGGGGCAGCATGGAAATGGGAATAAGTGTTTCAAGACATCTTGTTTTCTTCAGCTTTATGAAGCTGTCAAGATTTCAAACATGAAGAATGGGCTGCTCTCCATGCAGTTAGTGTAATATGTAGCTTGCATTTCACTTACGTGCTTCTTTAATCTTGGTAAAATGCCCTCATATATTTAGTGTGCTGTGCTTTAGGGGCATGTTTACACAGCTAGTGTGCCTTCACACATTGAATACACACACAAAGAGAGATGATTGTCTGTTTAAAAGTGTACAATAACAAAGAGCAAATAAATAAATAAAAGGACATGCATGTACAATCTTCTTAGTAGTCTCTGCTTCCCTTTTCAAAAATAGCATATATATTTTCCATCTTTATTTTCATATAATATAATCTTTCAGAGATCTAGCCAAAAGTCAGTGTTCTTACTCTTAGATGAATGTGTGTATGATTGCAACCTTCCTGTGTGACCTCACAGAAAACAAAAAGTAGGGTGGACACATAGTGTTTTAGGGAACTTGCCATTCAAAATCATTCCATCACATCAGGTAGTAAAAACTAGGCTGCTTTCCTTGTAAATCTGTGTTTCATTCCTATATGGCAAAGGATCTTAGACAAGAATTAAATTACCTTCTCATGGACGAACAAAAGTACTCCTGAGTAAGGGCTTTTAGGAACAGACCAGCAAAACATCTCATTCAGTTTATTTATGTTTTACAACCTTACTGTACTAAAGGCCTTCGGGGCAATCTTAAGAAAGAGAAGAGAATGTTTGGTCATGGATTTGTGCATCTTACATTGTACGAATATCATCTCTGCTCCTTGAAACACAAGATTATAGAAAAAGAGATGGGGAAACAAAGCAAGTGCCTGCCGGAAATTATTCCTAATGTTTTTTCCATCCTTCCCCTACAGCTCCTCTATTAATCTCCTACTGTGTGCCACCTAAGGGTTGTGATCTCCATTGCTGCATGTGATGGCCTTCACTCTGCATAGAAAAGCAACTGGGTCAGGCATACTGCTGTGCTAGTCCAGTGCTACTTTCATAGGGCTCTTTGAGATGTATACAATAGTTGTGGTTTGAGGCATGCCTTATTCTCCATGATTTCTAAAATAATGCAATTTATTGCATTGTCACTTCCATAGCCCCAGTTCTATCAAGAAAGACTATGAATGTCAGGCTTAAGCATCCATGGTGGAAGAAAGTTGAATTTCAGTGAGATTTCCTTTCAGCTAAGGATGTTGAGCATCTTGGTCTGCAACTATTTTGCAGATTTCATTTTTTTTGTCCTGAATAAAAAAATATAGCAGGCATGCATAAATACATACATACATACATCACGTGATTGACTGACTTATTTATTGATTGATATACTGCTTTTCTTTCCCCCAAATTAAGGTAACTTACAATTAAGTATAACAAATATAGTTAAACTATGGGAGGAATAGAGAAACAAATCAATACACAATTTAAAAACACACAATAGAAGATAAAACAGTTAAGATAAAAGAACTGTTGTGGAACGCTTCTTCCACAACAAACACCCTTCAAGGTTGCTTGCCAAAGGCTGCCTGTACAAAAAGGAATTTGCCTGCCAGTGAAAAGACAAAGGCAGGCAGGCAGGCAGTCCAACTCCTAAGATTGGACTTCCACTTGTGTTACATGTGATTTTCACACAGCAATGCAAAAGTCTAAAGAAAGGGTACTGTGTCTGGTCCCAAGACATCTGAAAAATTACATGGTATAAATAAAGCTATATTTTTCTTGTTTGTGTGATCTGCCACTCATTGATCATTTTTGTTTCAATTCTAGACATCTAAAAAAGGAAGATAATACCTCTTGAAGTAGATTCAGTGCCCTTTCAGCTTCCCATGTGTTGAAAACTAGTGGTCAGCATATCTATTCTTCATCGGTGCTCCATCTTTGAAATGGGAATAATAGCCATCTACTTGATAAAGTTGTGCTTCTAACACTCACAGCCCCAATAACATGAAAGACACCAATCATGAAGGGTGGGATGCATGTCAAAATGTTCTTCCCTGTAATTTCCCCTTCAGTTGTATTATGAGACAAACCCGGGTTTGACATTTTTTTTTCTTGTGTAGTTTTGCTTTTAGGGTTCTTTTGCTTGGTTAACATAGGCGGGTTACAGACCGCCCATTTGGGGCGGCCTGTTCCTGGCCCTTTCCCTGCTGGATCAGGGCCTCAGCTGCCAGAACGGCAGCCTCTGAGGCCCCAATCCGCCGCTTTCCAGACCGTGGGGAAGCGGCAAAAGGCCACTTCCCCGCGACCTGGAAAGGGGTGTCCTTGAGGCTTCATGCCCCAAGGACACCCGACGGCGGCGGGGACGCAGAGAAAGGGGCCACTCCGCTCCTTTCTCCCTTGCGTCACTGGTACAGCCATCTAAAGGCTGCGCCAGCAACACAAATCCCGGAAGGAGCTCCATTTCGGAGCTCCTTCTGGTGCCATGGAAAGGGCGCGCTATGCGCCCTGGCGCGGCGCCAGTACGTCACTACCGCGCCGCCTCATTTGGAGGCGGCGCAGTGGTGACGTAGCAATGGCGGCCCCCATGTGGAACGTGCGCCACCATTTTGTACGGACTGGCTCCGTATTAGGGTTAGGGGCATCCAGAAGGGACGCCCCTTTCTAAGCCTAATACAGACCCAGTCCGTACTTTATGCCCGTTTGTAACAGGCCATAGTTTCATCAGTAAATTGGAATAGCTAGTGATAAAGCTAAGAGCTTTGGGGAAAGGTGTATTATTTTAACATTAGCTTTATGTACAGTTCTATCCTCTTTCATCCAGTTAGATGTACACTTTATGGGTTGAAAATTAAATAACACACTCACATTTATATACAGTATTAATCCAATTATAGCCAGAATTAACATAATATAACACATTCATTACCTGGATGCTAGGACTGCATGAGCTGCAAATGAATTATTTAATTTTGTACTTCATTTTGAAAAGACAAAGAATTCTCTTCCTACTTTTCTCTATTTCTATTTCCCTATAATAGTGTAATGCAACAAGATGTATAACCTGAAAGCCATCTGTACTCAATTAATCATTTTCTCTGCCTTCGTGCTATCATAATCACCTAAGACAATTAAAAAAATGTTAAGATAATTCTTTAGATAATATATTTCATATCAACATTGCTAATATCCTTAAAAACAATTCTCTTCTAAGATCTGCATTGCAGATATGGAGTCATGCACTGTTCCTTTATTTTCTGCACACATTTTTATTAAAAGAAGTTCCAGTGTTACAATTTCAGAAATGGAATTTTCTGAGTATAATGGCTGTTTGCAATTTTAATCACACCATTGAAAAATGTATATTAATTATGTTTTCATCACCTACATATGGAACATATAAATTATTGTCTGATATTCCTGTTCACAGAGGGCTAGCATGGTGTAATGGTTTGAGTGTGGGACTAGGACTCTGGGAAGTCAGAGTTTTAGTCCCTGCTCAACCATGGAAACAAACCTGGGAATCTTGGTCAAGTCACATATGTATAACTTTAGAGGAAGGCAATAGTGAACTTTATGAATAAATCTTGCCAAGAAAATCCTCCATTAGGATTGCCATAAGTTGGAATCGACTTGAAGACTCATCACAACAACAACAACTGTTGTCCACTCTCCTATTATCTTTACGTAGAGTCCAATTTATTTGTCACATTTAAATAATATTAATTTTAAAAATCAACATAGAGGGCAGGCCAGTGTATCTGGTGATAGGGTTATATTTCAGTGGCTCTCACTGAATTCTTTGGGCCAAAGAATATAACTGTTAAATGTAAGGGCAAAACAGATGGGTGGAAGGGGTGGCTTCAAGCTGCCCCTTCTGAAGATGGATTGGGGCTGTGGGAAACACATGCCGTGGCCCCAATCCACCTTGAAGCTCTCTGAAAAAGCAGCAGCAAAGATCAGCTCCTTTTTTGAAAGGCAAAAGGCAGCTTTTCCCAACCTACTGCAGCCCCATGGCAGCTTCAAGCCACTTTGGTGGTGTGTGGCATATAAACACCACACCATCAGAGTGCTTTGAAATTGCCCATATCTGGGCAGCTGCCCAATGTCTGGGCAGCTTCTGAACATGCAGCGTATAAATGTTATCCTCTGAAACCACCCACACAGCAGCTTAAAAGGGCCGTCTGTTCTGGCCCTTAGTCTTCTCCATAAATCACTCTCATTGTCATTAGACTTTTATCAGTTCCAAAAGGAAGAGTTTTTCCTAATGCATAGTTCACAGAGTATAGACAAAGTACAATTGTGAGTGAAGAGCAGAAAGAGCAGACAACTGTTTGGAAACCTCTGTTCGCATTTGGTTATTGTTTGGAAGAAAATTATGGGATTATAAATAAATGAAAGTTCAAAATGTATGGAAACAACATTTTTTTAAAAAAAAAATTGTCACAATAAGCAGTCTCATCAATGTGGGCCTATCGTTCCTCAGCATTCAGTAACCAATATGTTAGATCTTGGGTGAAGATGAGTGGGTTTGTATGCTTCTTGTTCATGTCAGTCTCACACATACTCACTGATCCATCTGATCCAGTTTCTACAACATTCTTTTATTTTGGTTGGGGTGGGTTGGTGGAAATCTGTATCATTTCTATTGCACTTTGTATTTTTTTCTTTTAAAAAAGGCTTATATGAAGATAAGTAGAACAAAAACATTACAGTTGCTGACATAGGCATGAACTTTGCTTTCATAGATGATCTTGGGGGGGGGGGGGGGGAGAACAGAATACCAAACTGGAATATAATGTGCATATTGTTTTCAGTTGGTACTAGTACAGCATTCAGCACTGTATACATCACCTTCTTTATTGACCATCTTATGTGTAATTAAAAAAAATTAAGTCTTTATCATTAATCAGTATCATTTGGCATTAATTTATGTCTCTAAAGTCACATTTTGTATGCATTTCTTTCTAGTTTTGCAGTACAGTACTGGTCCCTTTGGATATACGTGAAAACTGTTACTCAGAACCGAACAAAAGCCCTGGGAAGTCCTAGCTTCAGGTTTTTTTGCACTGCTGCTATATCAGATTGTATAGATTTCCAGTGTGTCCAATCATTATCACTTTCAGTTGATGAGCTCCCAGTTGCTAATTAAAATGCTTGCAGTTTCCCCTGATGTATGGCCCTGAATTTTTACTATTGAACTCTATTTCATTTCTGTTAATACATTCTATGAATGGCCAAACACTAGTGGAGAAGCTACATCTCCCCAGAACCCGGGAGGATGGTTAGACTCTATAATAATATCAGAATCATTTGACAGTTTCATGAATACAGACATCTAGTCAGCAGTTGATAAAACTGAAGATCAAAATGTGTTTCCTGAAATGCCCCCCTAGCTTGCCCTCAAAGACAGTTTGGTAGTGGTATTTTTCTTTCACAGCCCCCGTCTTCATGGCATATGGCACATGAAGGCCGTATACAGACAGGCCAAAATAAAGCTGCTTCAAGTCACTTTGGAGGTATGGTGTTTCAATGATGCATGTGCCCTAAGAGTCTGGAAGCTGCACCAAAGCGCGGCTTTGGTGTGGCTTTTGGACTCTTAGGACACGTGTATCATTGGGGCTTTCTATACCGCCATTTGGGATGTCCGGAGGACGTCCCATTTTAAAAAAGGGGCGTCTCTTTTAGACGCCCCTGGGCCTAGTACGGACTCCGTCCGTACAAGATGGCGCCGGCCCTTCTACATGGCCGGCGCCATCTTTGCGTATCGGACGCTGAGCGTCCGTACGCGTCGTGTCCCTTGTGACGTAGCGAGTGCGCCCCTGGCGCCTCGCTACGTCGCAAACACGACTCGAAAAGAAGCTCCATTTTGGAGCTTCTTTTTCAGTCCGCAGGGGAGCCGCGCCGTGTGGAGGCTCCGGCTCCCCCACGGACTAGCCGGCGGCGGCGGCAGACCGCCGCAAAGCGGCGGTCTGTACCCCGCCATTGAAACACCATACCTCCAAAGTGACTCGAAGCAGCTTTATTTTGGCCTGTCTGTATCAGGCCATAACAAAACTAATGTTAAATACACACCTACTGTTTGACAGTTTCCCTTCTTTGCAAAGGAAACTGGGCCATTTTAAAAGTTAACATTTGTTAGCATCATTGGGGACCCACTGAGTTTGCTTGAGTAGCTTCAGTGTGGCCTCTAAAGCTCTGGAAGGCCATCTCTTTTTGAGTTTCTTGCATCCAAATGGAACACACTGCAGTCCCTTCCTCTGTGGAACCCATGGAAAGTTTGCTCCATTTTAAATTCTCATTTTATTCGTTAACCCCTGCTTTTTTCTCCCTCTTAATCATGGCTAATTCTGCCCACAAACTTCCTTCCTCACCTTGTCTTTGCCAGTCAGAGGACTGAAGGCAAATAATGAAGTCAGATGAGCCCATGCATAATTTATTAGCTTTTTGATAATAGTATAGTGATACCCATACAGATTTGGGCCTTCCTGTTTGGCATACTATGAACCCTTTTTAATCCATGGTGTTTTTACCCTAAACACTTTACTTTGCAAGTTAGCAGAACCAGCTTATAGCTAATAACTTCATATTATACAGAATTTAGGTAAAAGACCTAAAAAGCAAGCTACTAGGTGGGTGTGCATAGCTGAGGGCTTTTGAGGGGGGTAGTCTTCCTGTTTATTCTTAATGCATTCCTGTACTGTACTGTATTTTTTTTTTTTTTTTTTGGTAATGAATCTTTTATGGCCAATGATTTCCATTAACAGTCATACAGCAATCTGGTGCTGGCTTGCATGTTCTAATGGGCTAGACTTATGGCAAGGGGATGAAGTGTTTTGTTCTTTTAAAAAAATACTGTGCCAAGGGACACCCCACTGTGATAATTGCTGCATACTGATATAACAGGAAGAGAAACCACAAGCAAGATGAAAAGTGTGTCCCGGAGGCATCATTTTGGAAGCTTGCAAACTATTCCTCAATGTTCAGCCTGCATTAATTGGTAAATTAAGAAACAGATAAACTGATGATTTAAACAAAAATAACATCAAAGGAGTTCATCAGATGTTGATAAGAGGGGCTGATATTTCAAAAACGTTGGGGTTCTAGAAAAAGAGAATACATAATCAGCTTGACAGATCTGCATCTGTTTCATGAATTCAGCCACTCTATGTGAATACTATGGCTGATAGGATGGATATGAAGTTGCTCGTAGAGAAAAAAAAATACTTGTTTAGAGTGAGCTGTGCCCTGGTTTCATCACTGTCCTAATTTAAAGCATTTCAATGCAAAGGCTAAGAGTAAGAAATGGTATTAATACATTTTCTAAAAAAGTATTGATCACAACTGATCTTCCTTTGTGGCTTCTGATATCTGCACAGGAAATTCTCGCATGCCTGAATCATAGTTCAATATGCCCCAGTTTGAATGATACTCCCCTCCAGCACTATGCTAGAGTAAAATAATGCCTTCTGTCTTCTGTTATCTAATCAGCGTATCTGCGCCACATTCCCAGAACATCCCCAATCTGAGATATAGCTCTTCATTAAGAATTTGGACCCACATATGGCCAATTTATATGAATGAAGATGCCCAACCCATGTTTATATCCCATATAATTCTACCTCACATTTTCCTTATATATTGTGCCCCAAATATCTCTGTCTTTCTGGTGTACCCACATAAAAGCATACACAGACATTATACCCCTCAGTTTCACTGGAGATATAGGCTACACACCCTTGATTTTATATGAGTGTTGAAATCCATTGTCTGAATGGTGGGACTAGTATGCCAAGATGATGCACACTTATTTCTCATGCATTGTTCCCACACAAGAGTGAATAGGGAGAGTATAGTCCAACCTGAGACTTAAAAGTATGGGAGGTGGGACTTGCAGTTGTAGTGTGAGACAGGTTCCTAGAATAAGATTTCAAAATGACCATCCATTAAGAGAAAAGGATGGAATCCATTTTGCCGTGATAGATTTTTCCAACAAGTGTTGGCCTTCTGTGATTCTCTTGTGCAAGCACAAGCCTTTCAGATTCATGTTGTCTTGAGGCCTGCCTCTTTCTTACAGCTGCCAGTAGGAATTGATTTAATCAGTAGATTAAACAACAGTCTTTAATAGATGAATCAGTGAAGGGGTCAGCCATTTTGAAGGTTAATTTTAATTGTTTAGGTAACAATTAAGGATGTAATCAGTTGGGGTTGTTTTGGGAGCTTGGGTGCATTTTCCTGTGCTATGATATTACTCAGACACTCAAAATCATCACAGAATTGTAGAAGTTGAAGTGATTTGGAATGCCAGCTAATCCAGCATCTGATAGAGCCACACTATCCCTGATAGATGACTATCCATCCTCTGTTTGAAACATTTGAAGAAGAAGAGCCCTTCAACATCTAAGGTAGTCTGTTGTACTGTTGAACAGCACTTAATGTCAAGGAAGATTTTTCTCCATTCTTCTAATTTGAGTCCTCAAGCTTGGGTCTTTTAGAAACAGCAGAAATCAAATATGCTCCATTTTCTATGTAGCAGCCCTTCAGACATTTTATGATGGTTATCTCATCCACCTTTTAATCTTTTCTTCTCTGGGCTGAACACCCAATTCCCTCAATCATTCCTCAATTATTTTAAAATCCTTTACCATTTTTCTTGAACCCTTCTGCACACTGTCCAGTTGATCACGTAGAAATAGACATAGTACTCCAGGTAAAGTTTAACCAAAATATGATAGAATGGTACTGTGTCTTCCCTTAATCTGGACACTAGACTTCTATTGATGCAGCCAATAGAAGGACTATATCACATTATTAATTCATATGTAACTTTAGTGGACTACTAAATATCCCAAGATCTTTTTCACATGCAGGGTTCTTGAGCCAAGTATCATACTACTAATGAATGGATATGTTTTGCTTTGTTTTTTGTTTTTCTTTATGCAAAATTGTACACTTATCCTTGCCGGAATTTATTAATTCACTTGTCTTATCTGTTGACATTGGCCGGTTACAAACCGGCATTTGGGACGTCCAGAGGACGTCCCATTTTAAAAAGGGGCGTCTCTTCTAGACGCCCCTGGGCCTAATACGGATCCGTCCGTACAAGATGGCGCCGGCCCTTCTACATGGCTGGTGCCATCTTTGCGTATTGGACTCTGAGCGTCCGTACGCGTTGCGTCCTTTGTGACGTAGCGAGTGCGCCCCTGGCGCCTCGCTACATCGCAAACGCGACTCTAAAAGAAGCTCCATTTTGGAGCTTCTTTTTCGGTCCGCACGGGAGCTGCGCCGTGTGGAGGCTCCGGCTCCCCCGTGGACTAACTGGCGGCGGCGGTCTGTAACCCACCATTGTCTTGAATCTTGCGTCTCAATTCTGAGGCATTAGCTACACCTTTCAGTTTTGTGTCATCTACAGATTTGATGAGCATCTGCTCTCTATGTCATCCAAACTATTTGAATAGATGTTTAACAAATTGGGGCCCAGGACAGGTCCTACAGCAGTTCAGTGTTCTGGAATAAGGGGCAGCAGTGGCACTCCTCTGACTTCTTTTTTTATTAGAGGTCAGAGTTGTATTTTTCAGTTAGCATCTGTGAGGTGTCTGAATATAATCTGAGACCCAAGAGGCTTTTCCTAGTCCTAGGGTGAAGGCTAGTAATAGTTTGTGTTCCAGAATCCATGACAGTTTGCTAAGCTGTCATGGGTTTTCACTCTAAACGCTGTTTTCCAAAATCCAGAGCAGTGCATGAATCTGCTATCAGCTAAATTTGGTGGTACAATCCAAAGTGCTCATCCCTACCCCTAAAGGAATAAATTTCCTTTGAAATTTGGATAGTTCCTGTAACGTTTGCATTCAGATCTGGAGTACATTCATCATCCCATTGGCATGGAAGCCACTAACCACCACTGGAAAAAAAGTGTGCATTTCAAAAAAATAAAAAGGATGCATCTATCAGTCCATTTGGTTTCTGTAGGCAGAATGGGGAGTGACATCATCTTGACCTTTGCTTGAGGCAATAAACTATCTTGAGCTCACCCTATCATGTGTAAGCACTTAAGTGCAGAACTTGGGTTTGTGGTGTACTTCTCTCAGAATCTGCCAAACAATGTGACCAGACAAGATGTTGGACTCGGGGAAGTATGATAAACTGACCTATTGACTTCTGGTCATTTGCTTCCATCAGTACCCAAGAGATTTGCTTCTAAGTGATAAGAGGGAGAAATAAGAAATGTAACATGTGGAAAGCATTTAATTTTTGATTGAGCTATTAGATCAAGACATAGGTATCATTTCCTTTTGTTCCTCTCTTGAGACCCACATTTCCTCTGGGTGGAATTGAAACTCATGGTGATTGATACCAGCATCCAAAGTGGACTAGGCCATCCTGTTTCCTCACTCTTTCTGTCACCACTCCTTTCCCACCTAGCAAGCTGCCAGTTATAGGACAGATGGATCTTCCCAGAGGGTTTGGAACAGCTTTTAGAAATTAGGCTGAGGGCTACATGCTGTCCAATCTGTATTAGAACAACAGTTCATATACTTCTGGAGTGATCTGAATAAATTATTTTTTGTGCTCTTCTCCTGGACCTTCCAGGCATTTGAAACAGCAGGAAGCCCAAAGCAAGCCTCTCAGCAATGTAATCCTTGGAGGCAAAACTCCCCAGGAGCTCTTTAAAACTCTCCATAGTTCATATCTTTAGCAGGCATTTTCCCTTCCTAGTGACTAAACCGAGTTGTTTAATGAGCATAGTTTGGTAAGAACCTGCTTCAGTAGAGGGTGCTACTCAGGGCTAATTTTTTGTAGTGTGGAGCAGTGTACTTAAATGTACATGTTAAAGGGGAGAAACACAGACAGAACTGCCTTGGAAAGCAATTTGCATTACCATGCAGTATTAAGCAGTGGCAATTTTGTTTTGCAGTGTGACGTGCCATATGAGCGAGCTTGCTTTTAAATCTTGTTTTGTGTTCTCAAGATAATGGAAACTGCATTGCCTGTCTTGAACAGTCGCTTTGCATTCCTTAGGGGCACTATTTGCCATACTGCAAAAGCTGTTTCACACACAAATGTACACATGCACACACACACACACAAAGGGTGAGCGAAAGAGAGAAAGGCAGAGATCTGATTTGCTTCAAAGCCTCTGTCACTTTTTTTTTCATGCTCCTAACAGCAAACATTTTAAACTCTTAACAGTTGTGGTTTGTAATGGCTGCATATCAAGAGGGCTACACCTGCACTACATAAACATTACCAGGTGCAGCTGAGGTGCTGGACTGTTTCTATGTCTGAAAGAGAAGAGGTAACCATTGCTTCACCAGTAATAACAGTAACCTTTCTAACATACATTGGGTTTGCCAGAATTTACCAGGAGCAGGTCATCCTAACTTATTGGAACTGGTTCCTGACAAATCAGTTTTCTTATTTTGTCCTTGCCTGGAGACATTTTTCAAATTCTCTCTTGTCTCCAAGCTTCATGCAATGGAGTGTGTAATGGAAAACAAATATATCATGTCTTTAGTGTGGAAGTGCGCACACACTCATGCAAGCCTGAAAGCCCAAGGTCCTGAAGCTTTATCCTATAAAGCTACCCTGATAAATAAATTGGGACTTATTCTGAGTAAATGTCTGCCTTTATCCCCCTACAGGATACTGTCTGTCTGTCTTCTAAAAAGGGGTGGGCAACATCTGAGGGTCCAGGGCCATTCCTCTCTGGTCTACATCAGCCTGTCCTTTTAAAAAAAAGTGATTAGTTGTCTCCTTCTGTGTTTTTTAAAGCAGTTAACTTGTTTTTTTAAATTAAAAGATGATACATGGGAGTGCACACCTTGAGTCATGTTTCCTGGATGCTTCCAAGAAGTGGTGGCCAGTGGCTTCCATGTTTCGGTGCAGTGAATCCATGTTGTTCTTTAATACCAGACTTTAAAGAAGTTATCTGAAATGTCACACCTTTTCTTTTGAAGGGAGCAGTGGTAGCCATCAACTTCCATGTGTGGAAAAAATGCCAGGGTGGATTTACTTTGACATGGAAGTAACTGGCTGCCACTACTGTACTGCTGAAAGTGTGTTTCTTTTTGTTATAAAAAAGGGGGTGGGATCAGTCATGAAAAAGGTTCAATCAGGCAGGAGTTCATATGGGCTCAGTTCCCTTCTGCATCAATAATGATGCATTATATGCCTTCAAGTAAGTGCAGTATATGCCATTCCAGAGTTAAATGGGGATAGTTGGGAATCATGACAATGACTATATATATATAATATATATATGCTGGGGTGTCTATATTTAGTCAAGGAGCTTTAGGTAGTTCTTCTTTTACCCTCTTCACAAACTGGTGAGGTGGGATATATGTGTCACAGTGATTCCCACTCTCATCCAACTATATTCTTACTGTGGCAGCCCTGTGGGTTTTGTCCTCCCACCACTGCTACCAAATTATGTGACAACAGCCACCAAAACTGCTTATTTTCCTTTTCTAGAATTCACTTTCAGATGTTATCTAGTAGCATGGTTACTTATTTCAGATCCAGACAAGCTTGTAAATAATTAACAATAAAACTTTATTTGAAAAACACTTTAACAATGTTTCACTTGTTCAGTTGGTATATTCACTTGATATTGTTTCACTTTCTTACACTTATAGCCTGTACAGACCAGCACTTTGTGCAGGCCTGTGGACGGAATCAAAACTCAGTGTCTTGATGAAGCTTGGCCTAACTCCGTCCCCATGGCGCCATGTTGGCACACACAACTCCAGATGGTGCGTGCCATCATGATGCACTTCTGGCACTGTGTCCAAATGATGCAGCACCAAAAGGGCACCATAGAGCTGTAGTGCTGAGGCTATGGTGCCCTTTGGAGGTCACAAAAAGGAGCCGCTTTTTGTGGCTTCTTTTTGCACCCTCTGAAGGCCAGATCTGGGCTGAGGCATGAGGTTGCCATGATCTCAATCGGGCCAGGAAAGGAGCGGCCTCCCACCGCCTCTTAGGAGCACTCTGTACAGCCCCTTAATTAAACTTTGCTACTTTTCTCTCTCTCCTTCTAGAGAACTCCACTTACTGTCAGTTAGAACCCTCACAAGGTCCTCATTTACTGTTCTCCTTCTTACCTTATTTTTATTCGGCCCTCAATCTAATCCTATCCCTCAGGATATCGGACCAGCAACTCCCTCATTTGGAGAGCTATATTAGAACCAAGTCCCTCACTTCTGAACTTGTTCCTTATCAGATCCCATCACAGAGCTAAGTTGTTCCCTTCCAAACTTTAGCTCTCAGTCCCTAACCTCTGGAGTTTCACACAATGAGACCCTAACTGTCTGAAACCAAAACCCTATTTGACTCCAGCTGTCACTAATGCAATTCTTCTCTTACTGGCCAATATTCTATTGACTATCACCAGCTGGCATCTGATTGGCTGTTGCTAGCCTGGCAAAATTCTGCATGTTCTTCATAATATGATGTGTGTGTTACTGTCCTAATGCCCTGCCATGAACTTTATGGCTCATCAGAGATAGGCATTCTGATTTCCTCCCTCACACATGGAACCCCTGTCCCCTGGCTTTCTTTGGATGTTTTCTGTGCTTACATTAAAGGGCAGGATTGGGACATAATGAACTTTGCAGATGGTCTCTCTATGATCTGTTTTATTTGTTCATTTTGCCCCTTTCAGAGAAATGCTTGCTGCTCAATGTTGACTCATTATGTTCTATGTGCCATATTCCCAACAGTCAAGAAAGGATGCAGAAACATGTAATATGATTATTTAACTTTGTATGGCAAATGCTTCTGAGAATTTCCTTCCAAACTGGTTTCGCCTCTCCTTTTCTGTTGGACCTGTTTTTCTGGACACCTGTATTACCCTTTGACATGTGTGAGAATCCCTTGGAATGCTCATCTTGATCTCTGTTTTCCCAGATCATACTCCATACAATAGTGGTGCTGCTTGTTGCACTGATCTCCACGTTCACATTCATTTTTGACCTTTTAATTCTAAGTATATTACTGGGTCAACAGGAGCTGTCATCAGGAAGTATACAAATGAGGGTGGGTGGATATCCCACAACAATTATTGGCTCATTTGCAGTACAGTTATATGCACAGTTACTATTGTTACTAAATATTGTTTTTGACCCTGTCTGCACCAGTGTAGGGAGCCTAAGGATCCTAGCCCCAGAGCTACTCCAGCCCTCCCCTACTGTAAAGTTCTCTCTTCTGGGTGCTGATTAACCAGTAGCCTTTCAAATGGTGTTGGGCTTCTGAAAAATGTTGTGCATCCTTTATGTCTGAGATTTAAGCCCAAAGCATGGAAAATCAAAGCTATTCTTTTCCCTATGAAGTTTGCAGATAAATGATAATCTGGAGGTCTTTGCCAGATTAAAAACAGCTGTTGCTTTCTCCTCTGTGTTGGTGTCTTCTCCCCATTTGTTCCAGCAAAGTGACTAAAAAGGTAAAGATGGTGTGGCCAACCAATGGTCACTTCTGGTACTTCTAGAGATACTTCTGCATGATCTCTGGCACCGATCTTATTTTAACTGAATTTTATGAATAAGTTTATCCACAGTACTAGGGAATCAGAAAGTGGAAACATTATATTGTTTTAGTAACTTGAATATACCATGGATGAGATATAGCATCTGTATGTACTTTTTAATTATTATGGCATCTGATCATTACTGAGGTGTCAGTTTATATTGGGAGAGGGGTATACATTTCCAGCTATAAGACCAACCTTTAGAGAATATTGGTTTCAATTCGATACAAAAGTTGGTCATAGTTATAGCATAAATGAAAAGAATAAAAATATATCATTGCTCTAGGGAGATTACAGTCTGAGGCTTCACAATAGGTAGAGGATGAAGGGAACCGGGTGAAAGAAATACAAGAATGATAAAGGATGAACGATAGATCATTTCACACAAGACAACAGATGCTTTAGTTAAAATAATTGGCATGAACTAGAGGAACATGGTTTATAGTTGAGCTACAGATTGTGTTATATCCAGCAAAGTGAAACACAAAAAAACATACTGCCACTGCTACTACTGTTACTGCTACTAACAGGTATACACACACATGCTCCTAGATGCATTTGAGAAACATGTTAGTTGTGGAGTGATCTGCTTGTACAGTTGCCCCACTGGTAATATGAATGTTCTTTTAAAATTTGCTGTGATTTCATAGAATCATAGAGTTGGAAGAGACCACAAGGGCCATCAAGTCCAACCCCCTGCCATGCAGGAACTCTCAATCAAAGCATCCCCAACAGATGGCCATCCAGCCTCTGTTTAAAGACCTCCAAGGAAGTAGACTCCACCACTCTCTAAGGAAATGTGTTCCACCTTCTCCCCTCCTTTAGTATTTTTCATTTCCCTCCTCCTTGACTATTTTTCATAGCTTGACACAAGACATTAATGGTTCTATTAGCTTCAGTATGTCTGCTGAGCCAGCTGTATTGGTTTATTTATTTATTTTAAAGTGAACATTTCATCACCAACCTCTTACTGCAGTTTCCTTATTAGAATGTGCCCTTTACTGGCTCGGCAGGAGCTGTCATATAGTATTAACTATTTTCTGCAAGGCCCATCTTTAGTCTGTGCAAAATTATTATAATCCATTATACCACCCTCTTGCTGACAGCATATATTACTAACCATGAAAACTCTCAGCTTTCAGAGTGCTTTTTTGGTACATGTAAGTGTTGTGTTCTTTTGGTTTTCACCTTGCTCTTCCACAGAATTCAGATTGACTTGTGTAACATTAGTTAGGGATGTAAATCTTTGCTTCTTTTGTTCTTTCAGTTCAGATAGTTTTCCCCCTGAATGAACCTGACTCTGCATATATGTTTTTTTTCCATTTTGAGACTTCCATTTTGAGATTTCATTTTAGTTTTTACAATCATGCATTTTTGGAAAGTTGACCATTTCATCAATAGTTTTCCCCTCAAGTGCTGAGGCACTTTCTTGTTGAGAAGAGAAAGTTTATATATATATTCTTTGCATTCTTAATATTACCATGGCTGTCTTGACTACAGTGAATTAATAGCTGACAAAAGTATCTGCATTCCTAATTACAGTAAATGAGGGATGGGGTCTATTAAACATCTTAACTACAACTTCCTTAAGCCCTTCTTTTTGTCCATGCTGGCCGGGCTTCTTGTAGATGGAGTCCCAAACATCTGGATGGCCAGATGTTTCCCACTTCTGCTATAGATGTCTGTTGGGTAATCTGCATGAGTGTGATTTGAAGACAAAACTAAATATGAACTAGAGTCTTAAGTTCTGTTAATATTTTTAATATGCAAAGTGTACATTTTGGTGTGTGGAAAGAGTGGGGGTGGGCGAGATGTTGGTCAGAGCCACAACTTTCTGTAAGGAGGTTTAAAACCCTTTGTTGATTCACTCTTAAATGAAATCCCCCTTCAAAACTACTGTTATCACACTATCCTCTCCCACATCCTCGTGGATTGAGTTTACCATTATAAAAACATTCATGCAACCACAAATAACTCCTTTGGCTCCTGACAAGTGCTTGGTTGTTATAATTGACAAACAGCTGTTTCTTGGTTTGTTAGAAACTGGAGGGAGGGATGCAAGGCAACTGAGAAAAAGAGATACCCAGAAGTCTTAGAAGCTTATCGCACCCGTTTTTCCTGCAGTTATGGACATGGGAAGGGGATGCGCATGTGCACACGTGACCAAGAAAAAACTGATTTTATCGCACACCAAAGCATCCTCCAAAAGGCCCCATTCTGGCACCCAATGCCAGGCCATCCCTGTTCAGTGCTGAGGAGCACCATTTTTGCCTGATGGAACAGTTGAATCATAGAGTTGCAAAGGACCTTGAAGGTCATCTCATCCAACCTCTGCTAGTGGGCTCTCCTTTGTTGGGGATATTTAAGCTGATACTCTGCCAGACAAATTGTAATTATACCATGCATTTCAGATCATGTGAAAATATTATGTTTCTTACCGTCATGTGTGATAATCATTTGTGGCACATCTTCCTGCATAGGAATATACATGGGTAGTTCCACATCTCTTCCTCACAAAAGTAGCAATCCTGGTTGCCAACTTGGGACAAGTGACTAAAGCTTTCTGCAATATCAACTAGAATGTGCTTGGGGTCTCCAGTTATTTCTATTCATATAATTGAACAAACATTCTGATGAATAAAAACTCATGCTTAAATACCACTGATTTTAATAGAGCTTGCCTTTCCTATACATATGGAGATAGAATGCTGCAGTTTTGCAGCATTGTTTTGGTCACAGATGTCGGTATCCCAGTTTGACCATCCACATACTAAAGAAACCAATTGACTGAGATCTAGTGGAGGTTCCTACATATAAAGGAACTAGGGAAAGGTTTTTTTCTTCCCGTATTCCCTCTGCAGGGCTTTTGTCACATCTCATATGTTTTAATGGGTACTCCAACCTTTCAAGACACCTTTCTAGGAAGCTTTAATAGGAGGAAGAATTGTAGAAAACAATCTCATCCTTCCTCCAGAGCAGAGGATGCTCACAGAAATTCCAGGTGCAATTCGGGAAAAATAAAAATGAAGAAATAACCAATGTACTCATGTTTGCTTACTTTACAAGGTAATAATTGCTCAATTGTCTTAAAATTGTTTATTGAATGACCAAATAATTAGGCTAAGAAGTAATATGCTTTCAATCAGGCCTCATCCTACTTTAAGAGAGAATGGCAAACATTTTTCCCCTTGAATAAAGTAATAGCATAGAGGGAAATAACAGTATTCCCTCCTTTTTAAATATATCTTTTAAAATGACACAAAATTAAAACTAGCAAAAATGGAAAATGCTTGAATGCATCTGCATCTATGGGCTGTTAAGTAGTTTCATTTCAATCCTTCTGCTTGTACATAGTCAGAATTCTATTAAATTATTCTTTCCCTGGAGAAACATTATGCTTTATAATTCATTTTGTTTTATTTAACATTTTTGTATTCTGAAGCAAAGCCATGTTCCACTTGAACAGTTCTGCAACTGTACATAATTTCCCCCACGAAGAAACTGCTGGTGTAGGCATTTAACTCCTGATGCAAAAGCTTTTTTGCTTGAGTGTGTAAGTACAAGAATAAATAAATAAATCAGGGGTTGTGGGGTAGGGACATACCACATAATGTTAGAGTTGCCAATAAATTCTGCCTACAGGAAAATTTGATGCACATTTTGGGGTTCCTCACCATGTGAAACACCTGAGAAATTATGAGAGAAACCAAATGATTTTAAGTAAGAATAATAACAATTTGACAGGCTAAAATGTGTCGCCTCTGGTGTGTGTGTGTTTGTAGACCTGGCAGTATTAAGATAGGTGACTGATTTTTCTAATTGGAGAAAATATTCTTTTGAGCACTTCTTTACATTGTGCTGTGACTATACTGTTACTGCTTTGCAGGTAGTAATGCTGGACTAAGAACATATGCATTGCAGCAACACAAGAGAATAAGCTGTTAACATATTGTTGACTTCTGAATAAAAACTTCAATATAGAATGACATGTTTTAATTAATACCATGACGTAAATCAATTTTTAGTTCCAGCTAGAGGTAACCCATTGAATCATCTTATTTAAGAGTTGCCTTAAGTGTTGATTTTCAAAGTTACAATTTATTTAATAGTGTACTCTAGCTGAGACCAGGAATTCGATTCAGGTCCATATATGTAATCCCAGAAGGATTTCTGTTATTTGTGACAGAACAAAAATGGTACTGTATAGTGCAATGAAAAATGGTGGTGGGAGTTATAATATATCTGTGTGTTTTCTGCCTCCACCCACACATGAAATACCTCTTGGGATGAACTGGAACAATTAGTGTCAGGGGATGGAGGTAAGTTTTTTCTTTCTCAATACAATTTGCCGAAATGCCTTACTGTTCCCATAGGATAGAATGGCAAGCTATCATTTGCTTATATGCAAACAGAGAAATGTATGAACTAAGTACACAGCTGTGTCTATTGCAGCAAGTTTGCTTTGTCCAGACAATTAAATAGGAATCTTAGTTTGTTCTTACAATTCCTAGCCCTATGTTACTTCCATTTGTATGACCCTAAAGCAGTCTCTGGGCCTCCAGATGTTACTTAACTGTAATTCCCATCATTTGTCACATTTGGTTGTGCTGGCTAGGTCTCCTGAATGGTAACAGTTTACACTTCTAGTGAGCCACAAGATGCCCTATTATATCTTAAGGAATCATGTTGGGATCAAAATTAGGATTTTTTTTTAATGAACCAAATTTAACACTTTGAATAGTCAATGGAGTGACCTTTCAGAGAATAGGTAATGGACACCAAATCCCATTAGGTTTTAAGCTGTGTTAGCTCAAGCTGTAGAGTGATAAAGTCAAGCTAATTAGTATGTCATTTTTATTGTTGTCATTGAATAAAATTTACAATAGCCCCCTTTTTCCTTTAATAGCGAAGGAAAATAAGTTAGTTGGAGCTAATTGTAGCTGCTGTTCTTTGGATACAATACTCATCTGTTTAGTTTTCTGAAACACAATCTGCTCTATCTATATTATCTGTCTATCTTTTTATCTATGGATCGCCCATCTATCAATCTAATATGACACATTTACAAATAGTCTTCTAATATATTTTGTAGCATAAGAATATAGGGGAGAAAAATAGCTGTCTAGTTTATTTGTTAAAATAGAAATCCTTGATCTTAAAAATCTTCTATGTTTCTATTCTAAATTGGGGAAATAAGAAACTGTATGATAAAGATGAAGAAAGTTCCTGAAGAATATGATGGTACCAAAGATTATAGTTTATTTATCTTGATTATGTGGGCCTAGAAATAACTGAAATATTGCTGCTACCAGGGATGTCCTGCAATGTGCAGTAATGCCCTTAGAGCCTCTTGTAGAAGATACCATATATACTTAGGCTTGCCATATCCCGCCTGTGGGTGTGACTTTCCCGGTTTTGGGCGGGTTCGCACGGTCCCGCCCCGGGTTGGCCCCGTCCCCGGGCTTTGTTGCAAAGTGTGCAACAGTGGTGGCGGGGGAAAGAGAGAGGCCTCTGTAGGCCTCTCTCCTTTGGCGGGGGGGGGCTTCCCTCCCCTCTTTGGCTCCGCTGGAGCTGAGGGAGGGAAAGTAGCCTTGCCTGCCGAGACCAGACTTCTTTCCCCGCCTGAGCTCCGCCGGCAAAAAGAAAGCCTCCCTGGGGGCGGATTCCTTCTTCACCTGGGCTCCGTCCTTGCTGAGAACGGAGCCCAGGCAGAGGATTCTGCGAGGATTCTTTTCCCCCTGGGCTCCGTTGGCAAAAACGGAGCCCAGGGGGAAAAGAAAGCCTCCCTGGGGGCAGATTCCTTCTCCACCTGGGCTGCGTCCAACGGAGCCCAGGTGGAGGAGGAATCCTTACCTCAACGAGGCTCTTTTTCAAATGTAGGACCAAAAAAAGTCCTCCATTTGAAAATTTTGTCCTACATTTGTCCCGGTTTGGAGGTCCTGACTAATGGCAACCCTATATATACTCAACTATAAGTTGACCTCAGGTGGAAGTAGCGAGCTGGTTTTGGAGCCAAAATTATGAATTTTGATATGACCCATGTACAAGTCAACGGTAAAACTTGACTTATGCGAAAAAGGATGTAAAGAATGAAGGGAAGGAAAATGATGTCAAAGAATGCTGCTGTTTTCCTATCCAAGCATTCAAAAAGGCCAGAAGCAGCACCACAGTGGAGAGAATAGAGGAGGTTGGTACTTCTTTTAGGTTCTCCTGGGATGGACTAAGCTCTTACCTTTTGCCACTCTAATCAGAAATGGAGATGGATCCTATTTTTTAGTTAAGATACAGCATTGACCCATGGATAAGTCAACCCAGGTTTTTTGGGTCAATTTTTTAACTCTAGACCTATACATGAGTATATTCAGTGTACCTTTTGTGTCATGTTGAAACAAGCAAACCAAGCAGAGAGATACATCCTAGGAACATGAACCCCACATTAAAAAGTAGGTCTTCTTAAATAAAATAGATGAAGGGTTTCTACTACATCTTCAAAATGCTCAAAAAAGCTGCTTTTCACGTAAAAAGTCATTCTGGCATCCTTTTTCCTCTTCTTTTTATGTTTAAAGGAAGTTATATATAATATATTTTTGAAATATTGAACGAAAGAGCATTGCAATTGGCATTTCTTTTTCCTGATGAAAAAGATCAGAAGAAGGGATTAGACCAGAGATCATGGGCGATGATTATTTTACTGGATTTAAGAGAAGGACTTTCAGCTTCAGGGGATACAAGGGGCATAGGGGTTTTATTTATTTTTAGAATGTGATGAAATAACATTTCATTCCACCCACACTGAGAATTTAAGGCTGTGTGTCTTTAGATAATTCCACATTTGGCCGATGTAATACTTTTGATTTAATTATGGTAAATTAATTAATTAAATAAATATAGTACAAAATAAACTTAATGTTATATACAAAGTTAGATTTATCTCATGTATAGAATGCTTATTCTGTTTACTGAAATATAAAAATACTTATTAGCACGTGAAATAGCTTGTTTTTTACAGATCCATTGAAAAATCTGTAGCTGGCTTCCTCTGCTTCTTGAATTTAGCCTTTGACTCTTCTTCCTGTTCTTAATGAATTAGTAATTTGTACAAGGACCTGTCACCTTTATTCCATGGTTTCAGATTTATTCAGGAGGATTTAATCATTATCCTTTCCATTGAGTAATTCTAAATATTTGGTCCAGTCTTGGTCCAATTGTAAGTCTTGGTCGAGTTGTAGACGCCATGCTAATTCCAGCTTGTTAAGTCATTTCTCACCCCAACTCATGTATTTACTATTTAATAGTGTTTCTCTTTTTTTTTTAATCATCCCTCCCCCACTTTTTGGGTGGAGGACAAATTTTCTGTTAACAAGACTGTTAGGCACCTGGAACATCTCTTTATTCCTTAATAACATATGACTCAGTTCTTCAGAGTCCCCTCTCTACCAGAATATGAACTGGACATATAAGATCAAATTTTTTCAGTCTAGACCATTGGTCCCCAAACCTTTTGGGGCTACCACTTCCTTTCCTCTTGGGTGACAACCCTAATAGTGACAACACCTATTTATTGATACAGTGGGCTCTTCCCTTGTGTGGGGATCTGTTCTGGACCCCCCTCCTCACATAAGGGAAAAACGCTTATGCTTGAGCCCCATTAGAAGTAATGGGGGTCGCGGGGTGCACACCATTAGTGTGTGCTCCATTACTTCTTCCTGGCGTGCTGATGCTTCCTCTGGTGCGGGCCTACAGCGTATGCTGGAAGTCATGTAAGGCATGCCCATGTATAACACGGGCACATTGTATTAAATCCACTGTTTGTGCAAAAGACAGCTGGACAGTGGCATTGGCTTTGCCATGCCCAGCTTGCCACCACCACCAACTCCTCTGCTTCATCCTGTCATGTTTAAAAACAGAAGCAGCAGCAGTCCACACCTTTTCTTCCCTCTCACCTGTACCAGCCTTAAAGCAAAAGGAAGGCCAGATGGGTGGCTGCTCGATTGCTGCTCCCAGGGTGACTAGGTGCAGAGGGAATAGCAACTGAGCAGCCAGTTCAGGAGTGACTGAGAAGCCAGTAAAACAGCAGTCAAGGAGCCTCTCACCCACACCAGCTGCTCAGCCAAATGCTTGGTCACTGCTTCGTTTGCACCTGGATATCCTAGAGGCATGTTTGATTTTCAGTGCTTCTTTCCCATGATGGCCAAGAGAGGAATAGTTGGCTTCACATTTTCCTACCTAGTGAGGAAGTACTCTCACTCAGAGAGAGGTGAGAGATGCAAAGAAATCACTAGTATAGAGCAAAAGTGTTCAATGAAACAAAGAATTTATTCTACTTCTGTTCATTATTAGTAGCATCAGATGTATGTTGCTCAGTAACATACCTGTGATGCAACCCAGTGCTATTATGCCTATCTCATTATGTTTATGTGAGAGAAATTTCCCCATTATATATTGAATTACTTGAGGGTTTTGTTTGCTTTTATGTTTGTTTATCTTTAGAAGCTCACCCTAAATTTCTCCGTCACCTACTGGAAGAGTGAACTCATTGATTAGGTTGTAAAGTATTAACTATTTGTTGGCAAATTCAGAAAATTTGGTTTACTTTCTGTTAACTCTGGCCAAGCCACTAGAGCTTTTTTTTAATGATTGTGTTATTGATTTTTTAAAATGGATTATGTGATGAGAAAGTTAATTTCCTGCTGACATTTAATGAATGATAAGAGCAAAATGACACACACACACATAGATAGTACTAAATTCTATTGCTAGTCCTAAGTAAAGAAGACCCATTGATTCAATGGGATTTGTATAAATATAGATCTATTCAGCAAATGATTCAATGGGCCTAGTCTAATTGGGGCTAGCAGATGAATTCAGGCCAAAATAGGCAAGAGAAAATCAACTGTTTGTCATATTCTACCATTTTTATCGCACTTTCTAGTGGTCTAATTTGTTGAAGACACACTACAAAAATAACCCAGTTTCACACAACTTTAACTGCCCCAGCTCAGTGTTTGGGAATTCTGAGAACTGTAGTTTTGTGAGACATTTAGCCTTCTCTGTCGGAGAGCCCTGGTGCCACAATAAACTATAATTCCCATGTTTCCCTACCACTGAGCCAGGGCAGTTACAGCGGTTTCAAACTGGCCTATTTCTGCAGTATGTTTTGGAGAAATAATGATTTATTCAAAACACTCCCTGAATGATTTCTTGCTAATGTATTTAAACCATTTTAGTTTGTGTTTAATTAAGCTTTCTTAAGCAAATATTTTTCAGAATCTTTTTTTTTACTTGTTGCGGTATACATTTATTTTCGCACTGTCTGTGTTCCTTTTTGTTCCATTTCTTTGAAAGAGACCTTCAGTCTTTAATTGAAGCTTTCTTGTTTCTTCTAGCTCCCTTGACTCTTCTCATTAACCATGCTGGCCTCCTCTTGGACCTATTTGTATCTTTCCTAACCTGTGCAATACATTCTAATTGAGTTCTTACTATTATTGTGGTTTAAAATAACCTCCAGGTATCATGAAGAGATTTGACCCTCCTGACTGTCCCTTTCAACTTGATTTTAATTAAATTCTCTTCTGATATTAAATGTTGACTGTGCTGGATTTTCTGGGCAGATTTCCAGTTACTTCTAGTTGAATTTGATAGCACTGTATTGGCAAGGTG
>NC_056526.1:112973718-112988297 GCF_019175285.1 Sceloporus undulatus
TTCCCTGTTCCCAAAGGATTCAGCTGCATTTGAGTATCATGCCAGATCCTGGCTACCACTCAGAATTAAGGCAAGGCTTGCCACCTCTGTTTGGCTCCACAACTAACTCTACTGAAGCCAGTCATCTGTCATACCTGAGAATTATGTCTTTCGCACAACCTGAGTGTAGCTGAAGCCACCCTGTTCTAATAACATTTTCCCTCTATGGACATCTCTCTTCCTCCTGCTTCTGATTAGCAACAGAAAGTAGGGGAGATTATCACTGCTATAAATAATAACTCTGTTTGAGTGTTTAGTCTTTATAGGAGGGAGAAACTTTTCCTTACCCCCTCTGTTGTGTCTCACGATTCACACTTTAGAGATCTTAGGAAGGCGATTCTATACTTGTAGTCTCCCTGAATAATTCAGAACTTTGTTCGTGCTTTTAAAACACTCTGTGTGCCTACTCATGTGGAGCAGACCTTTTCCTCAAAAGAGTGGATGAGAATGTGACAGAAGGGATACACCCAGCAGCACACAGTGAGGTGATTCAATGGCTAATGTTATAGATATACCTGCCAATTTTATTTAAACACATGCATGTTATTGATATACACAATAATGACAATGACTTTTTTATTTTATCTTATTTTCTTACTACAAAAGCTGATTAGTGTATATATAACACAGTTAGCCCTTCATACTAATGGAGGTTCCATTCCAGACCCCACTGTGGATGATCAAAAATATGGGACCTGAAGTCCCTTTCTTCTCAATGATGGCATGCTGTGTGTGCAACTGCACTGGCACAACTGAATGCATTTGTCACCATTGGGGAGAATGGGGAGGGGCTATCTGTGGATGCTCCAATTCACAGATGGCAGACCCGTAGTTGGAGCATGGCACAGTTGTAATGATTTTGACTGTGAGAGTCAGACTCGGGGAAATTAAAGGTCAGATCCACAGTCAGCTATAGAAACTCACTGACTGATCTTGAGAAAGTCACATGCTCCCAGCTCCAAAGGAGCAAAATGGTCGCAACACACCTTTGATCAAATCTTGCAAAGATTTAGGATTTGCTTTAGGATTGTTGTAAGTTGGAAACAACACAAAAGTTCCTAACAACCACAGTGATTCTGTAAAGAATCTTGTTTCTCTTTATTTTTCTAATGTATTGGTTTGTCTCACATATATACAACATACCACCCTGAACTGGCATTTTCTTATCCTTTCTTCAGAGTTAAGGTTGTATTTCAGGATAACTGTATCCAACTGAGAAGGGTTAGATCAATGATTCACAGATTATGGGCTATTGGAGACCTACTAGCGTGCTGTCACGAATGAATTATTTTGACAATGAAAGTTTCCTTGAGGCATCTTGTAATTGTAGACTCTGGACTTATTTGTCCCATACCAGTCACCCACTCTGTTGATAGTAATTTGTGTTACTTCCTTTACGTAAAAAATGTCAGTCTTGGGCTGTTTGGGTCCCTCCTTCCCATTCTAGGAAATGGTGCCCTGAGTTTCAGCCTCAAAGCCTGCCCTGATGTCAGCAAACTCTGTGAACCCAAGCTCCTTATCCACTGGAAATATAATTCTTAGATAATTATTTTCAAAGGAAGCCACAAGCAATTTTAAGATTTTCCCCCTCACTCTGAGAAAGTCTTTTGCAGTTTTTGATAATAGCAGTTTGGGGATACATTCTACACAAAATTTATACATGGTAATTTTGCATTAAAAAAACATGTTCTGTGTAGGAAACATAATTTTTCCTGTGGGAGAAAGAATAAAATTTCTGCACAAAATATCATTTCCAGCACAGAAAATACTATTTTCTATGCCAAACAATCAGGTGCAAAATTTGTGTAGAGAGAAATTTATTTACGGACATAGACCAATAAAAGAAGATTTCATTTACAAAATTTAAGAATCGCATTAGATTAAAACAGTATAAAACAATATAAAATTACAGTATAAAACAGTATAAAAACAACTGAAAACATAAGCTTATATGTTGAGTATTAAAAGTTTTAAACACTCATATGGCAGTAAGAATAGCTTTCTATGGTATCCGTTCTCTAGTGCTGATCATAGTTCTTTGTATTTTAATGACTGCTACGCAGAATTTAACCACTTTATATGTTATAGCAGAATCAGTATCTGCAAGCAGCAGAAAAGTGAGAGCTTGTTCAGCATGACCAACATATCTCTGAGAAACTGGAAGGATGAGGTGAGCACGTAAATCCCGATAAAACAGACACTGAAAAGGCACATGTTCCACAGTTTCAATTTGTCCTGAGTCTCATGGGCAGTGTCTAAGTATGGAACTTGTGTACAGTATGTCCCAACTGTGAAGATTTTTACCTGTTCTTTTTTCTTATTATCAAGATTTCTTGATACTGAAGAAATATTTGTAATCACAGTTTATCAGTTACAGTGGGCCCTTGCTTTACGCAGGGATCCAATCCAGACCCCCCGCATAAAGCAAAAACACGTATGCTTCAGCCCCATCATATCCAGTGGGGCTTGTGATTGCCGCGCGCTTGTGCACACACGCCATTCTTGAGCCCCATTTGAAATAATGGGGCTCGTGCTCACTGCACAGCTGTGTGTGCACACCGGGCATTCACCTGTTTCCCAGGCAGCTTCAGAGTATGCTGAAAGCCACTTATAAGGAGCCTGCGTATGGTGCGGGCTCACTGTATTTTCAAACAGTCATCTCATCCCTATTATCAAATGAGAAGGCTGCCATTTGCATCTTTGCATGGTTCACACGTCCACTTGGATGTCCCTTGATTCAGATAACCTTTTGAGGTGTGGTCAAATAATTTTCTGACGTGATGTATGCTTCTTGCATCATTGGATCACAAATGGATACAGTAATATTACACATTTTCTGGGGCCATTGGACTCATTGGAGAGTATTACACAGGAGGCTTACCATGAGTAAATCACCATAAAAATAATCTGAAATAGTGAAAAAAGCTCAATTGGGATTTACAACCCCACACGCGTCTCCCATCAGTAGAAGATCTCATTATTGACAAATGCCGGCTTCAAGGATGCTTTACTCACGGAACAAGTGAGCCCTGATGCCTCCATGACGATTTACTGATAGGAGAAGTGTGTGAATGTGTGAACCCCTATCATGCTTTTTTCATGATTTCGGACGATTTCATGGCAATTTACTCACAGTAAGCCTCCTGGATGATATTCTCCATTGTTTTCCACAAAGAGTCATTTTTTTCAGCTTGTCTCAAAGGCAAACTTTTCAGTTATTCACACATTCTTACCTCCAAAAAGAGAGAAAGAAAAAAAAGTGAGTGATTGAGAGAGAGAGAGAGAGAGAGAGAGAGAGAGAGAGAGAACTTACCTTCATTGTTTGACAATGAGTTATAGCACCAATTTTAATTCAGGAAAAAGTGTGGCCCATGATTGGAATTCTGGGAAACATTGATCTAAAAATTTAATTCAGAAAGTGAAAATGTATAGAAAAGGTCAAGAAAGTCCCTGGAACGGTGACAAGGCCCCAACTCCAAGATGATAGCCTTTCCTAAAAACATATTACCATACACATAGGTAGAAGATAAGTAGAAGATACCTTTCTTTTCTAGGTGTCCAAATTGCTTATTTTCAGAGGTAGCATTGTCAAAGAGAATGGAAGAAAGGAAAACAAAAACAGCAATGCAGATAGAGAGGCAAAAAAGCTCAGAGCAAGAAAAAGGTGTGTAGTGTTTAAGTGGGTTCATTTTAGGAAACAGTTTTATAATTCAGTAGCCTGGGGCACAATCTCTGTAAGGTTTCACCCTCTGCCTCTTAAATATATTCAAGATCAAATTGGAAAGACTGGTAAGGTTTGAGAGCCTTTCTCTCTCTCTCTCTCTCTCTCTCTCTCTCTCTCTCTCTCTCTCTTTTTCAAGAGACATCTCTTAGCAACACCATCTTTGCTTTTGTTGCTGCTATTGTTTTTGAGGAAGGGGATTTCTGTTCTTGTATTAATACATTGAATCTTGGAATTGTGGAGCACTCCAAATGTTAGATTATAACTGCCAACAGTCCATGTTAGAAATCCTGAGGAATACTGCAACTTGAAGTTCAACAACATTTAGAGACCTACACCATTATATGCCTTCAGTAGTTTCTGAGGGTGTATATGTGTATTAGTATGCACCAGGGATGGAAAGAAAGATCAAAATGCTTTTTCCCCAAAATGATTAAAAATGGTGGGTTTTGGATGCTGCAAATGCCTGGTGAGGAGAATCCTATAATGACAGGAATCTTCACAGTTAAGAACTTATTCTATGCATAATTCAAACATGATGAGGGGAGAATACAGTAATTTCTGCTCAGGAAAATACTGTACATTTTCTCAACATAAATGTTTTCTACACAGGAAACACTGATGAAAAAGTGCACATTTTGCACAGAATAAGTCCCAAACTGCAAATAGCTTTGGAAACTGCACAATTTTTGAAGACCAATTTCGCAGTAGGACAAAATTTGCTAAAATTACTTGTTGCTTCCTTTGAGAATGAAATTAGTGGAAACATTGCATCCCTAGAAAGCAGAGTCAATGAGCTGACCAGTAATATAGATAATTTTAAGAAATAATTGCCAGCCTCTCTGAAAAATGGGGGAAATTATAGCTCAAAAGGAGGCCTGCAAGAGGAGGTTACCTTTGGGGATCCCTTCACTCCTCTGTACCAAAAATAACTATAGAGAGCCCCCCCCAGTTTGAGTAAATAAAGTATTTATTTTGAAATGTGCAAGGATGCACACAGACATACAAGAACCAAGATGAGTGTAAGAATCATACAGGGCTATTGGAAAAAAAGGGGTGGAAATTTCAATAGAGAAGTTGAGAATTAAAGAGGATTATACAGTGGGCCCTTGTTATCCACTGGGGCTTGGTTCCAGGAACCCCCCGCCCCATGGATAACAAAATCCATGAATGGTCAGGTCCTATTCAATCCAATGGCATTACAAAATGGCGTTTCTTGCATAAAATTGAAAATCAAGGTTTGCTATTTGGAATTTATATTTTTTCTGAATATTTTCAAGCCGTGGATGCTTGAATCCATGGATAAAAAATCCTCAGATAAGGAGGGCTGACTGTAATTACCAGTCCTGAAGAGAAGTCCATGGAAATTGAAAAGTGGCTGAGACCATGTTTGAAGGTTACGCAGAGGGATCCTGATCTGTGAACACTTGGTCTATGAACAAAGAGGATAAGGCTGGGGCAGGTATTCACAGTCCATTTGATAGCCTTGAAGAGTGTGTTGTGTGTGATAAGGTGTTGATGGCTTTTCCAACAAAACATGTTGAACTAAATACACAGTTGCAATGGAGGATTTAAAATGGTAGGTTTGCAATTTTAATTATTTCCAGACCATCGTTCCAAGATATAGCATGGATACATCATCACTGATGTTGATAATGCTGGTTTTTCCTCAGGACAAGGGTGTGCTTAGGTATGAGAAAAGCAGAAAGGTTCTGACAGCACCAAAGTATGAAACCGGTCAGTGTAGCCTTCCATAGGCTTGAGCTCGTAATCTTTATTGAAAGCATACACTCTTGAAAATAATTAAATCAAAAGTGCCATGAGTCTTCCCCCCTCCCTCAAAACCCTCCAAACAAGACCAGCAGAATCCTAATTACATATAATGCCTTCAGAAGGTGTGGCGCGAAAGATATTGAGAGAAAAGAGATTCACTTCTTAGCTCTTTCTTAAGATGATATACTTATTGTATTTCTGCCATGTACATAGTGAACTAAAGAATTATTAAATAGATTTTGCATTCAAAGGAATAAAATGCCAATAATTTTAGCAACTGCACACCTATAAAGCCTCAGGCTTAAAATGGTGCTTTGTGCTTAGTTGTAAAATAAAGTGAAAAGGGCAGAACTTTCTCCCTCCCTTCAAATCACTGATAGCATAGTAATTGGCTGCCAGTTGAGATACAGTGGTTGCATATTCATTGTTAATAGGAGCTATATTATTAAGAAACCTGGTTCAAATATTATTAAGTGATGATATAATTATATATGTATGTGGTGGTGGTAGGTGGGAGTGCTGAATACTTTTCAGCCAAACTGAGAAGGGAATGACCTAAAGCCATGAAATTTTCCCGCTATTCCACATATTGACCTTGAGGCTTGGCACACTTGGCACATCATTTCTCATGTTTCTTTATTGTATCCAAAACAAATTCTGATGTCTGGTCACTGAAATACTGCTCTACTCCAATTATCACCTTTGAATCACTCAAAAATTCCCTTCCTTTCAAACCTACTTTTTAAAAGTTTGGAATCAGGCAGTAGTCAGATAGAACAAAATGTGGTGAGTAGGGTGGATGGTTATGCGCTCAGGGTGTCACTAGGGGGGTGTGGGGTTTCAGGCTGCACCAGGTGACACCCTATGGGAGGGTGATACCACTGCTCCCCAGAGATTTGCCTTTTGACAGGAACAGGCTTTGGAATTTACCTGCAAACCTCTAAAACATAGGTGCTCAGTGGAAGGGATGGTGTGAATGGAACAGGGCTATAAGAGGGAGGAGAAAGGAGAGGCCTCGGGTTTTAATTTTAAAAATATTATTTTTAAATTTTCTTGTAATACATCACTTCTTACTATTTTTTCCATTTAACCACATGAAATTATATATACTTAAATACATGTAGATTATGTGTATAATATTGCAATTTAAAAGTATATTATTGGCGCGTTACAGACCACCCGTTTGAGGCAGCCTGTAACTGGCCCTTTCCACGCCAGATCGGGGCCTCAGCTGCCACAATGGCAGCCTCTGAGGCCCAGATCCGCCGCTTTCCAGGCCATGGGGAAGCGGCAAAAGGCCGCTTCCCCATGGCCTGGAAAGAGGTGTCCTTGGGGCTTCATGCCCCAAGGACACCCGATGGCGGCAGGGACCAAGAAAAAGGGGCTGCTCGGAGCTCCTTCCAGGGCTGTGGAAAGGGCACCCCCTCGCGCGGCCCACTACGTCACTTCCACACTGCCCCGTTTATAGGCGGCGCAGTTGTGACGTAGTCATGGCGGCATCCATGTGTATAGAGCACCGCCATTTTCTACGCGCTCTGTGCATATTAGGGTTAGGGGCATCAGGAAGTGACGCCCCTTCCTAACCCTAATACGTGCTCTGCGCGTACTTTGTGTGCATATGTAATGCACCATTGTAATTTAAAGGTATATTTTTAATTTTGTTAGTTGTTTATGTCACAACATGGTGCTATACAAGAATTATGGCTTATGAGTAACACTAGTACAAAAAAAGTTAGTAAGGATTCTGTATGGTGTGATATGAGGCGGTGACACCATGTGTTACCACACTGGGTGACACCAGCCCTAGTGATGCCACTGTATGTGCTCAGATCCCAAATTCTTCAAAACATTCACCAATTTAGTCAGGTAGAACAGGTGCATTGTCTTTCAAATAAGAGAACACTTTTTCACAGCTTCCTTTTGATTCCCCCTTCATTACCTCCTTTAATCAGCACAAGAAGTTGGAGTAGTATTCTGCATTAACTGTTTGGCCCTTCTGAAGATACTCAGGGGCTAAACAGACCACCTCAAAAAGGCACCCTGCAGCTGCCCCTTTCCTGGCCAGATCAGGGCCATAGCAACCTCACACTGCTGCAACCTCAGCAACCTGCCCTGATCTGGTCTCTGGAGGGTGCAAAAAGGAACCACAAAAAGCAGCCGTGGCAGTGTGGCTGTATGGCACCCCTTCAGTGCTGCATCATCTGGACATGGTGGTGGAGGTGCCGTGATGGTGCATGCCATCTGGAGCAGCGTGTGCCATCTTGGTGCCCTGGGGTGGAGTTAGGGTCAACATTGTTGTTGCATTTTCCACCTGAATACATCCCTAATAATGGTCTAGACTGATTACATAGACAAAATTTTGAATTCCAGAACTTATTGTTGTTTTATTGCTTTTTAAAATGTCATATAGCCAAATGTAGAAAACAGTTGGGGAGGGGGAAGGCAGGGAAAGCAAGGAGGAATTTATGGCAAACATGTTGTACAGGTGTAAACCAAAGTCTTCTACTGATGTTTCATAGGATATATCAATTTTTCAAAGAGATAGCTGCTAGAGATGCAGCATAAAAAGGAAAGGGAGAGGATGAAAAAGGAATCTAGCAGCACTTTAAAGACTTTAAGGTTATTTTAGTATGAGCTTTTGTGCATTTCAGTTGGAATTTTTAAAGATGTTGTTAGATTTCTCCCCTCTCATTTTCTTTTTAGGATTTATCCAATACTATATATATCAAACTTTGGGTCTTTTTCTATGAGTATCTAATTGCCCTGAAGTGAAAAAAGAAGAAAAAATTCTTGTGTTTGTGTTTCGATGCCTTTGCCTTTTTTTAAAATGACATTCTTAATTTGATTCAAGACCATATTGGTTTAAAAAGAACTTGTAGCCAATGGTGGTTTTTTAAAAAATATATGTTCAGTAGTAATGTTGAGTAAATTTTGACTCTGTACCTAGTGATCTTACACCCCACCTTCAGCTCCCATTAGTTTAGATGGTGGCATGTATTGCTTCACTTTCTTCAAAAGATGTTAAGACAGCTATGTTGTGCTTCGAGATCTTCCTGCTCATTCTTCTAAATGAAGTCGTGGTTTTCTGCTCCCAAACACCTACCATGAAAGTACCATTGGTTCTATCTGAGATACCCAATATGTTCCAGTGTGGTAAATAGGGTGACCACTTATGAATCACTAAAAATGAGAAAATTAATCCTCCTACCCCCAAAAGAAGGTACATATTTACATAAGATTTCCATATGCCTGCTTATCTGTATCGATGGACAATTGCATGTTAACAAATCTAATATTCAAGTTCCATTTTTAAGAAAATGGCAGGGGTGGTGGTGGTGATGATGATGATGGAGTTGGTGATGTTCTACAACTCACAATACTGGTGAGAAGTGTACTTTCTGTCTTCTGTCGAAGTACTTACTGTTGAATGATGATCTCTGCTTTCAAACTCCTTCATCTTTCAGCCAGAGAATTCTTCAGTATAGGATGTCTTAAAACAAAGGAGTATCCTCCATATACCAGGGCATATGAATATGCTGGTGCTGAATTAATTCCTTATCATCCTCTCTTTTGGGAAAAAAAATCTGCTTTTACAGATTTACAGATATTCCTTTCTGACATTAAAGACACACTATAGAAAAGCAAGGAATCTCTACTTTTCAAAAGAAGTTCATGGTTTTCCAGGTCCTAGAGATCAATACAGTAATTAGAAACATAACTACAAGTATGATTATGGCTCTCAAAATAGAAGCGACATAATGATCTGATGTCCCTTGGGAGTGCATCCCTTAGATGCACAGTTGGCAGAATTGTTTGTTTCTTATTCATCTTAGGAAAAAAAGTCTGTGTGTTTTAGTTGGTTCTGAAAATGAAAGAAGATGTCATCTTTGATACAAATTGAATCAGTATAGACCATATGTTCTCCTCCAGCCAAGGGGAAAAATATTGTATTGGTGACCAAAAATGTTCATGCTTTACATAGCTGAGGTCTGTAGCCTGCAGTCAATGTATGGATAATGACCCTCAGTAGAGTCATTTCAGCTGAACACAGGGGTTCAAAAAGAATTTGCAGATATCAATTAGGAAAAAAAAAACTTTGTATAGATCTTTTTGGGGTGATGGAGTAGATCAGAGATGTATGCAACTTCCTAGACTAGCAGAAATTCCTGAAAGACATTAAACAAACTGATAGTGTTGCTTCCTTCAAATTTTGATTGTAGCAGCAGAGGACAGGCCTTTGTATCTTTTATCCTCTGTAGGGAGGATGCTACAGAGTGCTGACAGCTTCTGTGTGACTGATCTTTACTGTTACATCAAAGATACCTTACAACACGAGCTTTCACTGTTGCTGAAGAACAATGGTTCTTAACCAAGTGGTCTGTGAATATTGCTTGGAAAAGTTGATTTTTGGATCACAACTCCCTGAATCAGCCAGTCATCTCAGAAGCCATGCTGGCTAGGAGATTCTGGGAGCTGTCCATACAAACAACTTTTCCAAGCTTTGTGTGCAAGCTCCATTTAGATTGCCAGTTGAAATGTTGGCAGAATATTTGAGAATATCTGTATTTGGCTCTGCACATGATTTTCCCTTTATTAGAAAAAATAAAAAATAAAAATCTGATGGTGCCTTTACATGGGTGACACTATCAAATATATTAGCAGGTATTAGGCCAGTAATCCATGACTTTGATAAAGTGGCAATGGTAGAACCTACTATTTTTTTCCCTTTAACAATTACCAATCAATAGTGGATCTTTGTTATACGCTGGGGTTTGGTTCCAAGATCCCCCGTGGATAACAAAATCCATGGATGCTCAAGTCCCATAAAATATAATGACATAGCAAATGGTGTCCCTTATAAAAAAAATGGAAAATCAAGGTTTGATATTTGGAATTTATACTTTTTTTTGAACATTTTCAAACCGTGGATGCTTGAATCTGTGTATAAAAAATCTGTGTATAAGAAGGGCCGACGGTATAATATATATATATTTTAAAAATACCTGTTAATTGGGTATATCTGAGTGGCTTCAACAAGATTCTAACATTGTTACAAGAGTGTTGCACTGGCTTTCCTTATAATGATGAAAGGTATTGATATCTGAGTTTTAATATTGTCGTTCCTGCAAAGGACTATCTTGTTTCAAGTGAGCACATATTGGGTGTAGAAATTTGCATCCACAAACTGTTTAGGGATGGTACATCTGTCATTATTTCTGTCTTGTTCCAGTCAGGGAAGGAAAGAGGTCAGGCAGCTGGAGGTGGGAGCTACTGGAATTGGAAGACAATAATTATTCATGGGGTTTGGCGTTATTTCTGAGCCAGTTCAGTACTGGCCAGTACTATACAGATGTGTGATACCCAACTAGATCATTTAAAATTCTGACTATGTAATATCTGACATCAGTATTCATGCCTCATTTATTATCTAAGTAGTTGGAAGTATGAAAACCCTTGTTTTGGTTGTCATCTTAGTGTCTTTGAAGATGGAAATAGAAATCTAAAATTTACAACCTAATTCATGCAGTTTCCTTACAGAATGTGTAAGAAATGCCAGATTACACCGTCATTATCCCTTTCCATTGCTCATGTTGGCTTAGGCTGAAAGGAGTTAGAATCCAATATCTGGAGTACCACAGTTTCACCATCCCACCTCTTTGCAGGAAATGCCATCAGGACTATGTTTTTTGCACTATCTATAAAGTAATCAGACTTCACAATTTGTCAAGTTATAAATCTTCAAATGTATAGCCCATCTGCATTTTGGGATTAATAAAGCTGGCCTGCATTATAGATCTGTTTTCAAAATTGATGCAGTGTATATAGGTAGCATATATAAACACACTGACTGTGCATATGAGCATACTGTATTTGAAGATAAACCCTAGAATAAAACATGGGGAGAGCTTTTGATGCTCCTTCCTCTTGGTAGCATAGTAAAGATAACATCTGGAGTTTTTAACCTCAGACAAGCATCTATTTGGAATCAGAAAACACAAACAAACATACAAAATGTATGTTAAATTGTTAAATTCAAAGTGAATATTATTTGTTTGTTTGTTTGTTCAAACATACAACAATCAGAAAGGACAGTAGCATACAGTTTTAGAGATAGTGCAGTAAGATTCAGGATATCTAATGCCCTGTACTATCTGGCAGGAGGTAGAAAGTCTAGTCACTCCATGACACCATTTCATGGAACTGACCAGGAATCCCATCTTGTAAAAGGCAGGGGACCTCTCCTAAGTGGTCAGTGTTTGTGCTGTAGAAGACCTTCTATATATCATTGATAAACCAACTTGTGTAAACTCATGTCCTTGATGCATCAGAATGGAATCAGAATTAGGGATAGAGAAGAATTTCACTGCTAGATGCCCATCCACCAGAAATTAATCAAAATTTGTAAAGCTTTCCATAGCAGGGTTGGAAAGAACTGTTGCTGTTGTTGTGGTGGTGTACCTTCAAGTCATTTCTGACTTATGCCAACCCTGAGGAAAACTGATCGTGGAGTTTCTTTGGAAATATTTATTTATAGGGGTTGTTTTTGACTTCTTCTGAGGTTGAGAAAGTGTGATTCCCTAAGGTAATTGAGTGGGTATCCATGGTTGAGTGGGGATTTGAACCCTGGTCTCCAGCATCATAACCTAATGCTCAAACCACTACACCACACTGGCTCTCATGTTGGAAAGTTTATGCATTTTTAAAATTGTGTGTGTGTGTCTGTGTAGCGGGGGAAACAGAGTTCATCCTTGAAGAGTTTACTAAAATTCAGTATTATGAAATAGAATGGAAAACATTTAAAGTGTAGAAAATTTGAATGCAGGAGAAAGGGATGTAAGGGCTCCTTTACAATGAAGATTCCATTTTAATTGTCATGGAAACATAATAGAATTCCACAGGATGTTTATACAGGAGTTACCGTGGAATCATAACACTATAACTGTTCGGTATCACAAGACCCTGAGACACTTCTATGTCTCTGATCAGAATGGTTAGAGACAATCCGTCCTCCCTGAGCAGTTGGTGAGCGTACATTCATGTGTAAAGTGGGTATTTTCTTCCTTATTTTCCTGCCATTGCTTGCGTTCATAGAGCCATAGAAAGGGAAAGACAGAAAGTACTTTAAGGGTTATCCAGCCCACCCCTTGCAGATACAGGAAACCCAAAGATAAGCATGAAAATTAAGCTCTGAATGTTTCTTGCAAAAACCTCTGATGAAGGAGAGTCTATTGCCTTCTGAAATATACTGCTCTACTATCAAACAGCCCTTACCATCAGAAAAGTCTTCCTCAAACTTGTTTATTTTTATTCATAAAACAAGATCAAGTTAGACATTAGAAGGACATAAGAGAGAAAGAGCAATGTGTCATAGTGGCTTGAGTGTTCAATCATGGGTCTGTAGATCAGAGTTCAATTCCTGCTCAGCCATAGTAAACTATCGGATACCTTGGATAAGTCACACATTCTCAGTCCCAGAAAATATGCCTTAGGATCTCCAGAAGTTGGAAATGACTTGAAGGCACAGGGAAAGGAAGAGGAGGAGAATTGTCTTGGCACAGCTGTGCAGACTACAATTAATACTTCACAATAAATAAGGTATAAATTTGTTACTTTGGGGCTCCCCTTTCTGAGCTTTTTTAGTATCTGCCTGAAAGCTTCACTCGATCTTCCAGCAAGAACAATACATGGGATGCAAGTGAACAGGTCTGTCAGTAGTTCCTTATATAACCCCTTCTGTCTTTCACACCCTCTTAAAAGACTCTCTTTAAATTGATTTTTAACGGGCTTTAATAGTAGAAGCTAGCTATCAATTGTTCAAAGTAAAACTTAATATGCTGAGGTAATAAAGAAGCAGCACTTTGGATTCCACAGAATGGAAAGGCTCTATCCCTGAAGATATTAATAAACCTCAGTAAACAGCTGTATATTAAGAAAGCTCCAGAGATGGAGTGGGGATTACATTAAAGAGTAAGGCAATCTGAAATAGAAGAAAAATGTAACCAAAAAGAGGGGCACTAAGTTAAAATTTGTGTTTGTATTTCATTCTCTGGGATAATAGAATGTAGGGGATGGCAATGATAAATAATTATTTATTTATTCTCATTTATCATTTCTCCACATACCAAGGGTCCACATGGTGATGTTCAGTGCATAAAATACTTAACTAAGGCCCTATATAGACTGGCCTGAAAAGCTGGCCTGTGGGCAGAGTCAGTGTCCTGATGACACATGCCGTGACTCTGCCCCCAGGGTGCCATGATGCTGCGTGCCTCTGGTGCTGTGCCCAGATGATGCAGCGCCGAAAGGGCACCATACAGCTGCACTGCCACAGTTATGGCATCCTTTGGAGGGCACAAAAAGGACCCACTTTTTGCAACTCCTGTTTGCACCCTCCAAAGGCTGGACTGGGGCTGTGGCAAGAGGGCAGTCTGTATAGCCACTACGATAATAATTTAAACACTTAAAAACTGATTTTATTTAAAAAAAATAGTTCTACAATCAGACACTGGACAATAGTTTAAAAACAATCTCAACAGACACCCATTTTTTTAAAACAAAAACAAATGTCGAGCAAAATAGCATAGTTTTTTCTTGCCAGCTGGAAACCCAGAAGGGATGGAGCCAGTATCACCTCCTTCAGAAAGGAGTACCATATTCAGGAAGCACTGCCATGTGTATCCAGAATCCTAGATTGTAATGTTTCCACCAGAGTGATGGACATATGGCAGCACCTTCAGAGATGACCATAGATTTTTGGAGAAGTTGAAATGGTGGGAAGAAGACTTTGAGAAAGCCTAGCCCTCAACTTTTACGGCTTTATAGATCAATATCAGCACTCTGCATTGGTTTCAAAAGCAAATTGGAAAGCTAGTACAGCTCTTGGAAGATAGGTGTTGAATGATTTCTAAAATCCACACCTGCTAATAGTGTGGCCACTGCCCTTTTAGACTAGGTGTAGCTTCTGCTCGGCCACCTCCCTGGCCCAGTTCAAGAGGGAGTTGAAAACCCTCCTGTTTCGATCAGCTTTCCCCAATACAAGCTCCAG